>NW_018479943.1:127081-149984 GCF_002113885.1 Mizuhopecten yessoensis | reverse complement strand
AAAATTCTCGGCCCCCCCCCCCTTTTAGGAAATCCTGGATCCGCCCCTGCATGCCGCTGCAGCACCATGTCTATGTGACGGGTAGAGGTGAATATTTACATCCAGTTATAGTGCTCTATATAACTCATTTAATTTTGACTTTTGAAAATAATGTAAAAAGACTGAGGTTTTATAAACTTTGAACCTATGCTCTTTTTGTATATTTTTTTCGGAGCATCTTTGCGATTTACATGTATAAAAAAGATTGGTAGTGTTACGTTATCGGCATGCAGACAACAAATGAGAGCTTCATCTCCGAGTTGACACTCACTTTTTACTATTTCCTTTACAAGTAAGGCTGAACAAAAACTTTGTAATGTTTTTCTTTTATGATACTGCTATATTAAGAATTTTTATATTTCATTTATTGAAGGTACGCTACGGAAAAACAGACCGATGTCCCTGACTATACGGAATGTGGATCCGCAGACAGGGGCCGCTGTATACATGAGACGGGGCAACTTCCTGTGTTTGGCATCTCGTGATGTAGAGGGCAAGAGGCCAGTGCGGCTCTTATCTACTCTCCTGTCAACGCAGGACCTTGCATGTGGGCGTCCTAGAATGGTCACTGCGTATAACCGTAATATGGGTGCCATTGACATGACTGATGGGCTATTGAGTGCATATGGTGGGCAGCGCAAGTCCAAGAAAGTCTGGAAACACATTTTCCGCAGAATAAAATGCATACATACTTTACAGAGAGAACACAACTGATCGCCCCGTAATGACTCGACTTAATTTCATAATGCAGGTCGTAGAGTCCTTATCAGGATGCAATGTCCCGGGCATTCCTAGGCGCGCACGTCGAAGAGGACAAAACCTAGAAGTGCTACCGCGAGGGAAAGAAAAAGATTGTTGCGTGTGTTCATCTAATGTGCAGCATGGCAGAGGTGTACGCCGCAGGAGCAGAACAATTTGCTCCATTTGTAAAAGAGGCCTCCATAGGCTCTGCCTCGACAGTCACAACGCATGCGTAGAACTTTAGAAAGACAATCTGGAAATAAATTTATGCTGAGCAATTTATGAAATATTGTTTTACTTATGGCACGTTAAAAGTCTGTTAAGCTTATCGGGTTTTTTATATTACGTTTTTGTCACTGTTTATGCTAGAATGTTAGTACACTAGTTCATTATAACCTTTTAGCACATCAAATATATAACTCTCTTACCATGACAGGAGATCAATATGGTTAGGTAACTTATCAAAATACCAAAACTATCTATTCAATAAATCGTTGTTAATGATGTCATTATTGCGAATGCGTCACATTATGTTTGCTAGAAGATAACGTCGTGAACGTAAAATCCAAATGCTTGGCACTCTAAAGGTTAAACAGATACGATGTTCCATATTCATATTATACTCATGAATCAAAACTGCACAGAAAAAAACTCAAATAATTCGAACGCCGTAAAATTGCTGACGTTATAAAGGTAATGTTTGTTTGCGCAACAATCATGCGATTTTCGCGACGTCGGAATTAACATAGCGTCAACAATACGTTGACGTCATAATTATATGGACGTTACAGTTGGCAAAACAGTTGTGGATACTTCAAATTGGCTGAGTCAAATATCTGGCAGTCTATAGGATCCACATATTTTTCAAATTTACCATTTTTGGAAACAGTCAGGACCATAGGGAATGATACCAAAATGGGAAGTGGCTGGCTCAAAGGCTTGGGCTGATAGGTCAAGTCTTCTACTAGTACTGGAGATGGAGATTCCTGCAAGAAAATACAGGAAAATTGAATCAATTTCAAAATGTAAACTTAAATATCTTAATAAACATTATACTAAGACTTATGGTTTTGAGCGTATATTAAAGTACAGGTACTGTACTACTCAGAAATATAAACATATATCATATTGTCTGAAGATCAGGGGAGATAACTCAATTTTAAGACCTATACCCCCTTAATTTTGGACTTTTTGTAAAAATTTCAAGACACCAGCAATTATTTAGAGAAAAGAGCCAAAAACAGACACAAAAGTAAAAACTAATAACTGTACAAACAGTACAATACCACAATGATAGGATTACATAATGTTTACATAACAGCAGCTGAGATGAAAGACAGTGATAGGAGAGGGCTGCACAAGGTGTAAGGGAGGTAATCGTGAAGTGTAACCAAGGTGGGTATTGTGAGTGCAGAACCAAATCACTAGTGTGTGCAGGGAAGAAAAGAAATAACTAGCAAACAGACAATGTATACTTACCAAGTGATTTCTAGGTCAGCGGTGGAGTTAACTGTGTCAAAAATTCTGATTGAGAAAGTTAAGGCCTGTCTCGGTGACTCCTTGTTGGAAATGACCCTGATGAACCTGTCGACCCAAAAGGTAGAATCTGTGGAACAGACGGCTGAAACAGTCTCTCCCATCGATCACGTGTGAACTTTACTCGTAACTTTTCAGGGAGAGTTCATAGGGCGGTGTATCCTGTGAACCATGGACCGGGGACTGCTATTAAAGAACTGTGTAGTAGGGTTGGGTCTCCAATCACTGCTGGGAGCTCTGTGTCCAAGGACCTAGATAAAGAACAAAAAAGACATTACTGTGGTGTAAAATTCAAGGGTTATTTTTTAATATATATTACAAGAAAGAATGCTGGAAAGACAGACAGACAGACACACAGACACACAGACAGACAGACATACACACAGACAGACAGACAGACACACAGACAGACTCACAGACACACAGACACAGAGAAAAAGATAAATGGATTATTAATAAAAACAAGTATAGGTTCATATCAGAGATGACTGACCTCCAAAATCATGACGTCACAGTCCCTCCTCGGGAAATCCTCCTTCAGCAATATATAATGTACCATCAGTGACAGTCTGAGAATTCTGTGTTGTTCTGTGTCCATTTTGGCCATTTATCCACAATACGCCCATATCTTCCCTGGTCAATGGGCCCCCTCCACGCTCTATATGGTGTATATTTCCATCATAGTATCCTCCTGCAGCTAATTTTCCCTCTAAATTGTGCCAAAACACATCAATGATTAGATTCACAACCAGAAATATGCTGGTGGGTCCCACCCATCATCTGGTTTCCAGGGACGCTTGAATTGTGTAAAACGTCATATTGCATCTTTCTATAGGGACCGCAGAACCAAATGATTTTCTATAGACGATAGTGTTAACGTTTACCACTGTCCTGGTTAAATGGGGTTATCCACACTGGTTTACCTGCCCTCATTTTGAAGAATATCATTTCACACAACTGTAACTAAAAAAAATAAAAAATCTGCCAATTTGATTTTTTTTTTATATGGGGGCCGCCATCTTGTATTGAATTCGACACCAAAAATCGACCAAAATTTACAACAAATTACACACTTAATAAACTCACCCGGAAACAAGCACACTTGATTTATTTATTTTTTATGCATATTACATCTATATATATTGCTCAACCCACAAATAAAACTTCTGAAACTTCTGCCACCTAATTATCCAACCAGCAGGCCCCGAGGCATTCACCTTCCTATAAAATCTTCTGCCCAAAAGGGAAAAACCCACAATCTATTTTTGATTTGGTTCCGTGGTCCCTAAAGACCGACTGAAAAACTAGCTATTTTCACTCTTCACCTGAATAGCCATGTTAAGCGCGATTGTAGCTAGTTTTTTAGTCGGTCTTTGAATATTATTTTTTCTGTATTATACATGTATACTATAAAAGTAGAAAAACGATCCTTACGGACGATGTCAAATTTAAAAAGAAATATTCTTAATAACGAATCTTTAGTACTTTCTTCTCGTCAAGGAGATTCTTCAGACACATATTTATATATATATATAGTAGATAATAAATCAACAAGTCCTTGCGAAGGAAAATATAGAATAAAATAATAAATATGTAAGATCTACCCTAGGTCTTTCTACCTTCTAGGGCTTCTTTAGGCGAATTGATGTGTATTTGTCACCGTTGGTTACATGACGTCATCAATATTTGCATTGTCAACAATCTTAGTGACATCATCAATAAACAATCACAGTGACGCCAAAAACAATACCAGGACGAAGAAAACATCTACATGCAATACATTGCAAAACTTCAAGCCTTGTTTAAGGGATTTTAAAACCAAATTTTTCTTTAAATTCTCTTGCAACTGTATCGTCGCTATTCAGTTTTTAAAATAAAATCACCTTTAGAACATTGATGCATATGTTTGCTATCTTTTAAAAATCTTAGTTCATTGTCCTTCTTATGTTGTCAATGTACATCCATACGTAGTCTCAATACACATCAGGTTTGTCCGATATAATATTCACCACAATGTTTACGTAATAAAGAGTAAATAACATTCTTAGAATAACAGTTAATGTCTGATCTAATTGCTATTTTGGAATCATTTGCGGAAACGTAGTTTTTACATTCAATGATAATCTTGCTTGTACCACACCTTGCATTTTTTTTTTACATTTCTTACACCAGTGAAAACATTTGTGGTATTCATATAGGATTGGCAGCAGAGAGTTACCGAGTTTTACCTCCAAACTATACCATTTTAGATTTTAGATCATTTATTTGCATAGAAATTGCTTCCCTGTGTCCATATTTCAAATGTTAAAAACAGAAATTGGCATTTACCCCTTTTGCCAATAATTGATTATTTTCTTATTGCTTATAATTTTATGGCAGATTTTGCTATTAGTCCAGATGTTGACAAAGTTTAATCCGAATCAAGTCATATTTGACTAAATTATTGTGGAAATCAGCTACAAATCAGAGCTCATTTTGTTAATAGGTTATTCACATATTTCTATAAAAAGGATCCAAACATTGCCCTTTACAATCTGTAAACTATTCGGAAACTATCATCGTTTTTATAAAATCTAAGGCGTAAAATAACAAATGTAATAAAAAATTGGGTTAAGCAATGTAAGGTATAAACATGGAAACGGATATTTTATACTTTCGCTAGTTATGCCGGTATGTTGCAATGCCTCTCACATTATCCCTCTAGTCATTTAGTGTTCCCTAAAGAGTGGCTGGAGATTGGTCGTCAGTTACTTCTTTTTGTATTGATGATTGGTTATACTCTCTGATATGGCAAGAGCTGTTCTTTGTCATTGGGAATTAAATGTTGTATAAATAAACGATGAAGTGTTTGGTGTCCTTTGGGTTGGAATTATCCTTGAAGAAGGTTTGTGAGGTGTGCTTGTTTGTGTGCTTGTTTGTGTGTGTGTTTGTGTGTTTGTGTGTGTGTGTTTGGGTTACTGGAACCACCCTGTCTGTCTGTCGTCCGCAAAATCTTATTCGGGCAACTTTAAGACATACCTTCAGCTTTGTAGTTATTAAAACACTGACAACAAATTAATAACACAATGGAGATGAAACATTAGATATTTCCTGAATAGCGATACATATATGAAGGATATTGCTCTCTGAGGCAGCAAAGGGGATGTTCCCAAATAGATTAAAAACATGTCATCACTAGTTCTGATAAACAGTTAACACATATTGGTGTAAATAACTATGTGCTGATCAGTTGTGATTTTTCGAGATGAGTTAAGACAGGAGTGGCTACCATGGCCTTTGCTACCATATAGACAACTCGATTCTATCCGTTTTAATAAGCCATTCTTTAAATTGCTGTTCTTTTTTCTGATTTGCTATCATACCTGATAAAATGTGACCTATACGATTAAGGCCTCTTGTTTGATTCAAAATTACAATGTTGTTTGCATGGTTTTCTATCTATTTTGCTTTCGAGATGAAATACTGTGTATTACCTACAATTATACTGTTTTGCCTAATATTATATAATTAATGACAGTATATTTGTTTTAAATCTCGAAATTAGAAAAATAACTAAAATAAATTAATATGACCCAACATCATACCTCTGACCAAAGTACTTCGACATTCTGTATCTACAAATGAAGGTATTTTAGGGAATCATTTTATCAACATTTATATATACATTGTTGATTTTATCACACCGTAGTAACATGAACAACTACTACTTAGATTCCCATTTTCCCTATTGATTCACTTGATTTCACGCCTTTAAGATGAACTTTTTTTTACAATAATTAGCTAACCGAGGGAATATGCGATGATATCAAATATTTCCTAAATGATAACTGTTTGTTTACGCCACCTGTCCATTGGGCAAGGTGACATATTGCAATCCGTCTTTGTCCGTCGTCTTGCGTCGTGCGTTAACATTTTACATTTTCGACTTCTTCTCAAAATCTGCTGGGCCAAATTTGATGTACTTTGCACACGTGATCAGCATGGCATGGGGATTCCAAAAGGGGCAAAATGGCAAAAATGGTCAATTCTAAAAAAAGTGCCACATGTTTGATGTTTTGAAGGCATGCTGCCTTGAGGATGTAGATTAAGGTTTGTTCAAATCAAGTCCCTGGGCATAACGAAGGGGCCACAATGCAGACTTTTGATAGGTTGAAATTTAGATGTAGTCGGATTTTGTTGAAAATTGGTTTGTAGGGATGATTTGGTACACTGAATTAAACGATGGGTATTTAAAAAAAAGGTTGACATGGTAACCGAGAAGTGGCCTCTGATTGGTCAAATTTAGATATTATTCAATATTTGTCTGAAAAGTGTCGTGCGTTAACATTTTACATTTTCGACTTCTGCTCAAAAACTGCATGGCCAAATTTGATGTAACTTGGCACAAGAGATTAACATGAAAAGGGGATATCGATTTGTTCAAATGCAGTTGGTTGTCCCAGTATATTAAAAGGTTACAAAGAGTAAAAACTTGTATCATCATAAAACATTGGAGATTTATGTTGACCATGGTTTCACACAAAAGGTTTGACAAACCAAAACTTCCTTGTCTGTATTTCACTAAATGATACCAATCTGTGCATGCTTTCCACTTGGGCAAGTACAAGTAGCTTTGATATTTCACATGCCCAAACTCTACTTTTAGTTGGCCAATGCAAGTTGACAACTGTTACCACTACTGTAAATCCTAGGAATACTCCATCAATAAATATTGTTCTGATGTAAAGTTCCCGCAAAATTGTGTTTGCAAATCCATTGCTTCAAAGTATTCCTCATTTCATGTGTACATCACCGGGCTTAGCAAACCAATAGCTGCATTTTACAAACAATTAAAACTGCCAACAATGACATGATAACGTTTGCACATCAAACCGCAGCATAAAAGCACTTTTTAATTAGGATAACCTACTAAAACGACATGAAAAACATGGTAAATCACGGTCGGTAAATTACATGTTAAGTTAAGTCTTGGCCATATAAAATGGCCACCACATGGCATATCATGAACAAATATAAATGCATATCATTTCAACCATATGAGCCTGTGGACATAGAGAGAAAAACTAACTTAACATTTACTGGGCCGTTAGTTGTTCGTGTATTTCAGACAGAGGTAATCACAAGACAAAAAAATGGAAATCCTCAAAAGCGTTCACAAGTATATACAGAAAATACAGTAACACGAGGAGGTGGCCTATAAAATCCTTCATGGCATTACGTATTCAAGTTTAAATTATTTATTCGAGAAGATTTAAAAGCATACATTTGCATGATACACCAAAGGAAAGATTATTTAATGTCATGTCAAAAACTGTCTCGAATACTTTCCATCCGGTATTGGCATTGGAATATGTCAATAATTATATGCCTTGATACTTTTTCCTTACAGATCTGAATATAACCAGTTACTGTAGAACTCGCACACAATGATGCTATAAAGATAAGATGTAACATGTCTGCTCCAAATCAGTAATCTATGCGTGTAACTCACTCTATTAAAGCGTCACACTATATACATTGATTACCTCTAAATGTCCAAGACTCAATTAGTTTTGTACTCGAGATCTGGAAAATAACATATTCTGGAAAACAAGTTTACACAATAAGTCGAATTTAAAACTAATGATGAATTAGATATGAATCAATTATGATCCTTTTTGTTGCAAAAATAGCATTTCCGCACGATATTATCATTATATTAACTTACTACTCTAGGATTCCTGCTGTTGCAGAGTACCCAAAAAACACAGAAACATGGCGGAGGCACGAAAAGCAAGGTAATTCAGATACGTTTATGGTATTTCCTAAATTTGGGCTGCTTTACGTTGAGGGTTCTGTATTTATGGACCCGAAAGTCTTACAATCCTGTCAATATTCCGGTAATGTCATGGTGTAGTCCCGTGTTGACCGAGGTACAGTATACTTTAATTATGTATACTATAAACATACTTTCATCAGTAAAACCGTAAGCACGTTTGTTACCGGGTTTATTGGACATTATTGACAAGATTTTTCAAGGATTAACATACCGGCTCGAGGTCGTGTTCAACTACATATATATTGACCGATCAGTCTGTTTCAGGGTTTACGAATCGGACATAGAGGATATGTAAGTAAACTGGTAAACTGTCTGTGGGATATTTTATATACTACCACGTTTTCGATGTAACGACACTTTTTATTAGTTAAAAGCGTGGGTTATTGGACGATAGACCAGAAGCGTGTGTGCGTTTTTTTCCAACAGACCAACGCTCCTCCAAACACCTCCCCCCACAAATGTACCGATACACAAGCGAGTCGCGGGTTTGGTTTCATTTGGCGCTTTCAATTTTTATGCATTTGAAGATTTGTTAGCGGGCTATACAAATATTTAACCATTAGATCTTTTCTTTTCTTTTTAACGCACTCAGAGAAAAAGATTTTGATTGAGCAATTTACTTATGACGTGACATACCTGATACTATTATTGCGTTATCATCCTACATATCTTTCTAGTTTTGTTACCCCCCCCCTCCCAAAAAAAAGCAAAATACACAACCATACCCCCCCCCACACACACAAACACACACACACACACACACAGACAGACACTATCACCTTTACACTTACAGCAGACTTGACAATAATGATCTTTTTACTTTTTTTAGTTTTCCCGTTTCCAAAGAAGCTAAAAACAATGTTCTTTTCATCTGATTGACACCCTCCTACACAAGTTAGCCTACCGAAGACTTGACAGAACACTTTTTCATTTCGCTTACAGAAGTTTTTCCAGACAAAATAAAAATAAAAAGCAACAAAAATAAACATAAAAAACCAGCAGGTGTAGGAAGGGGAAGGGATCATACAGATAACAAGGCAAACAATTAAGACAGAAATATATACGTTGATAAACAGGTGCATACTCATATACATCTGTATACTGCTTACATACATACACATAGACTAAGCGTACACAGACACACACACACACACACACACACACACATATATATATATCAAGAAAAATTCTTAACAACGAGTCTTTAGTACTTTCATCTCTTCTAGGAGATTCTTCACGTTTACATTCAGATACAAACAAACGCACGCTTGCATTCTAATTTGGAACAAATTCATTTTGTATGTTCATTTCAAAAATGTTGTATTATATCAGCGTATATTTCAATAAGTATTTTTTCTGAAATGTTTTTCTTTTCTTTTTGTTCTCATTACGGTGCTTGTTTATTATAGATATCTACTTCAATTATTCATTTTATTTGTACATAGCAATTTTTATCTTTCCTTTATATAGATCAATCATCTATGTTCTTTAGATTTTTATATCGAAAGTGTAAAACTATATGTATTGTAGTAATCATTGATGATTTCATACTTACTTCCATTCTGTTCCCTGAAGCCTAGTCAATGATTTCATACTTACTTTCATTCTGTTCCCTCTAGTCTAGTCAATAATTTCATACTCACTTCATTCTGTTCCCTCAAGCCTAGTCAATAATTTCATACTTATTTTCACTCTGTTCCCTCTAGCCTAGTCAATAATTTCATACTTTCATTCTGTTCCCTCTAGCCTAGTCAATAATTTCATACTTATTTTCCCTCTGTTCTCTCTAGCCTAGTCAATAATTTCATACTTTCATTCTGTTCCCTCTAGCCTAGTCAATAATTTCATACTTATTTTCATTCTGTTCCCTCAGGCCTAGTCAATAATTTCATACTTATTTTCATTCTGTTCCCTCAGGCCTAGTCAATAATTTCATACTTATTTTCATTCTGTTCCCTCAGGCCTAGTCAATAATTTCATACTTATTTTCACTCTGTTCCCTGAAGCCTAGTCAATGATTTCATACTTACTTTCATTCTGTTCCCTAAAGCCTAGTCAATAATTTCATACTTATTTTCACTCTGTTCCCTGAAGCCTAGTCAATGATTTCATACTTACTTTCATTCTGTTCCCTCTAGCCTAGTCAATAATTTCATACTTTCATTCTGTTCCCTCTAGCCTAGTCAATGATTTCATACTTATTTTCACTCTGTTCCCTGAAGCCTAGTCAATGATTTCATACTTACTTTCATTCTGTTCCCTCTAGCCTAGTCAATAATTTCATACTTATTTTCCCTCTGTTCCCTCTAGCCTAGTCAATAATTTCATACTTATTTTCATTCTGTTCCCTCAGGCCTAGTCAATAATTTCATACTTATTTTCATTCTGTTCCCTCAGGCCTAGTCAATAATTTCATACTTATTTTCCCTCTGTTCTCTCTAGCCTAGTCAATAATTTCATACTTTCATTCTGTTCCCTCTAGCCTAGTCAATAATTTCATACTTATTTTGACTCTGTTCCCTCTAGCCTAGTCAATAATTTCATACTTATTTTCATTCTTTTCCCTCAAGCCTAGTCAATAATTTCATACTTATTTTCATTCTGTTCCCTCAGGCCTAGTCAATAATTTCATACTTATTTTCACTCTGTTCCCTCTAGCCTAGTCAATAATTTCATACTTATTTTGACTCTGTTCCCTCTAGCCTAGTCAATCATTTCATACTTTCATTCTGTTCCTTCTAGGCTAGTCAATAATTTCATACTTACTTTCATTCTGTTCCCTCTAGCCTAGTCAATGATTTCATACTTATTTTCACTCTGTTCCCTCTAGCCTAGTCAATAATTTCATACTTACTTCCATTCTGTTTCTTTAGCCTAGTCAATAATTTCAGACTTATTTTCCCTCTGTTCCCTCTAGCCTAGTCAATAATTTCATACTTATTTTCACCTTGTTCTCTCAAGCCTAGTCAATAATTTCATACTTACTTTCATTCTGTTCCCTCTAGCCTCGTCAATAATTTCATACTTATTTTCACTCTGTTCTCTCAAGCCTAGTCAATAATTTCATACTTACTTTCATTCTGTTCCCTCAAGCCTAGTCAATAATTTCGAGGGCCAAGCCTTCGTGTTGGTCATATTGACAGGCTCTGCACTCACAATGCACCTTAGTACACAGTTCTCTTGGTATACCTTAAATCCATATATAATATATAATAATAATTCGAGGTTCTTATATACAGCTTTATCACAACCTAGTTCGTAGGTCGTCTCAAAGCGGGTCACAAATTATTATTCGTGGTTATAGGGCCTTTGCAACCAGCCAATCTGTTTTTCAACTCCCTGGGGAGCAAACAGCCGGTGCCGCCATTTCGGCGCTCACAGCTAGCGTTCTACAATTTTAGCACTGACCAACCACGTACTCATTTACAGCTGAGTAGACTGGAACAAGCGGAGTAAAGTATCTTGCTCAAAGATACAACACAGTGCCGTGCCGTGACTCGAACCCGCACCACTCTATAACCAAATTTTACAGAAAAATATTGAAGCAAAATCCCATCGATCGTTGAAATGTTAGCATAGTATAGTCTTCAGTAAGGTTGCAGACTTTACAAACGTTATTTTCTTCGATTTTTAACCTTTTAAATAAAAGATTTCAATGTATAATATAATGAAAAAGTTACCATTTGAATACTTTATAACGGTTATCTGTCATTTATTAAAAAGGAAATCAAACATGCATTTGTGTATTTCAATAGTCTCCGGCCTAAACTTTTCTTTCCACATATTCACAGAGTAGCTTGTTACACATTTTCTTTTTATCGCTTCATTATATAAATCTTTGTTGTTCAAACAAAATGAATTCGTGCTGGTACCTTTCATGTGTATCATAATCCGTTTTTACAATTTAATTGCTGTTTTATACTATTCTTCAGATTGCATTAATTCTTGCAATTTGTTTGGTATTTCTTTCTTGACCTTTGCTGTCTCGACTATCCAATTTCTTTTATTTTTTAGTTTATTGTAGATTATTTTTCGTCCATGTGTCCTTGTCTATTTAGCATATCTTCTACAAAGACTATACCACTATCCGTCCAGGTTTTGTTTATTAACGATTTCTTTATGCGTACATCTCTGTTTCCCCATAAAATGGAACTTCGTATATCCCTATAACTGTTTTTCACTTCGTTTGAACCTTCGATCTTAACCCACGACTCTAATACATCATAATAAAAAATCAGACACATCCCTTTTCACATTATCTATATCTGTTTAGCATCCAATATTCACTTTGAAAATAAAAATAAGCAATTCTTTGCCATATCTTTGATACAGTAATGATTTTCCAATTAGCAGCATTTCTATCATTAAATTATTTTACACAGCTTATTAACAACATGTCTATTTGAGATTATATGTCTCTTACTTTCAGTCCACCCTGATTATAATTTCCGATCATAGATCTTCGTTTTACTTTCTTCTACTTTACTTTCGAAATACACCTCCAATGACCTATCTATTCTTGTCCATTTAACATTTTCGTAAAACTTACTTTAGTTTTTATTACAGCCTAAACCAGATACTTTTCCAAACTCGTCTTTAATATTCAAGGCTGTAGATATATCTAGATATTCAAGAAATAGTGTAGTGTCATCCGCCAGCTGTGGAATCTTTATTTGCCTTTTATGTATATTAAAACCCGATATATTCTTATTATTCCTTATTCTACTAGCCATTATTCCCATCGCTATTACAACAAGTAGACGTGAAAGTGGACAACCCTGCCTTATATCTCTAGTTATTTCATAATCTGGAGTTATCCAATTGTTATTTTTCACACATCCCCTGATATTGGATAAAGGTTTTTCCCAGTTTTTAAAAGAGTTACTGAAACTAAATTTTGTTAAACAAGAAAATATGAAATTCCACTTAATTGTCTCAAAAGCTTTTTTGAAATCTAGGAAAACTATACATGCATCTTAATTTTTCTTCTTCTGAATACTCAATTATGTCTTGTATTTGTCTTATGTTGTATCCAATACATCTATTTATGTATCCGTTTTGGTCTGTGTGAATCATTTTTGAAATATCTTCTTTTAGTCTCGGCGCTAAAACATATGCAGTGATTTTGTAATCTATGTTTAACAGAGATATCGGCCTTCAATTTACGAGATTCAATACATCGTGTTTTCTTTGTAAATTAACGAAACCAAACCTACTTTTTGTGATTCACTGAATTCTCTTTGTTCATACGCCTCGTTTAAAGATTCAGTAACTATATTGCCCATCTTATCCCAAAAAGTTCGATAAAATTCTACAGATAAACCAGTTCCTGGGCTTTTTATTCAACTTCATTCTAAAAATGGCGTATGTACTTTCTTCCCTAGTTATAAGACCATCACATTGTGTACTTTCAATTTATGTTAGTTAAGATTCAATTTTAGTGTTATTCATGTACTCATCAATGTCATTTATATTAGGGTTAGTCGACTGATACAATTTGCCATAGAAACCGTATATGGGTTTTAATACTTCACTTGATTCAGAGAACACTTTACCTGCTTCGTTTTTTATACTGCCAATTACACTTTTTGCTTGCCTATTTCTTTCAAATCCAAAATGTTTTATTTCATCTTGTTCTATCCATTTTTGTCGTGCCTTTATCTGAGCCCCGCGTGCTCTCTGGTCATATATTTTCTATCTGTTTTTCTGAAGCAACTAACCGATTTTTTTCTCCCATCGAAATATCATTCTTGCTATTCAAATAACCCAATCTATTTTCTAACCTGCCAATATTCGACATTTTGCCTTGAGATTTTTTTTCTATAAAATTATATTGTTTCAGGTTTTAGCCCACCTGCCCGAATGCCAGGATCAAATACTACCAATAGCTGTAAAAGCGTTTGGGTGTTTTATAAAAATTGTGATTTTCATGTCTACCAGGCACACTGTTTGCCCCTGGTGAGGGGGTGAAATTTAGTATAGTTTGTATAGGAAATATACATAACAGGCCATATCTTCCAATGTTTTGAACGGAGTTTGCTCATATTTGACAGAAATTCATGCTAGGGGAAGGTCTGCTGGTATAATGTTTGTGACCCTGACCCCCTAGGGGGCTGGGTTTGGGGTGAAAAAAGGTTTATATTTTGTGATTTTCATGTGCCCCAGGTCCCTCGTTTGCCTTTGGGGAGGGGGTAAAGTTTGGTATTGTTTATATAGACAATTCGACAAATGAACAGCCATCACATACTTTTTATCTCCAGCCCAACTAATGTGCTAGTAATAGTAACAACCTTGATTCTTTATGAATTATAAAGTCTCCATAGTAACGCTTGTTTGTTTCTTAAAGTATTTTCATATATATTGCTTGGTGCTCAGTACATTCAATTTGTACTGGTCTACACTTTTCGCTAAAAAAAATCATCTTCAATTAAAAAAATAATCAATTTTACTAGCTAGAACTCTATTCCTTCTCCATGCATATTGATATTTGCCTTTGTTTCTTAGTCTCCTGGTGTCTACAAGTTTGTACGATTACTTTAACCCACATTTACTTCTTATTTTAGCGTTATCTGAAATACTCTTTCTGTCTAAATGCCCACTAATTATTAGGAATCCCAATTTGAAATTTTCGATTACTGTTTTTAGCTTTTTGAAATATATGTTTCGATTTTTTTCATCATTTGCTGCATAAACATTTACTATAGTGACAACTGTTTTGTCTTTCCAAATTGATTAATACATATCTCCAATCTTCCGATACATTAAAATTCACCACATTATCAATTAATTGCTTTTTATTAATTATTGCTACTCCTCGACTTTCATTACTACCGTAACTGTTGTAAAATTTACCAAAATCTTGGAATTCTCCATTAATGGTTGCGTTCATATAATCCGTGAAATGAGTTTCTTGCAAAAGCGCAATATTAAGCTTGGATTTTTAATCCATTCATAAAATCTCCACCTTTTTTTCTTTATCTCGTAACCCTTGAGTATTATGGGATATAATATGACTGTAAGCCATTTTGTTTACATGGGTGAATTTCTAAGTATAGCTTTCATTTTAGCCTTTTCCCTTTCTCTTTGTCATTGTGCAGAGGACGGAGAACGCTGCTTTGACTTACTGCGGTCCCTCTGCGGAACTGGTGTTTCAAAGTCTCCTCTCATAAAAACAAAATGATTCAAAGTGTTTGTATTTGATTCATTTGTGGCCATATCTGACTCCTTTCTGTCCTTTTTTCCTAACCTCTGTAGTTGTGCATGTCCTTGGTCCACTTGATCTTTATCTTTAAGCTTTTCTGCTTTGTCCTCCTTGTCGTCAACATCTTCCGCCTTAATATCATCCTCCTCCTCCTCCTCGTCCTCTTCCATTGTCCCTTCGTCACTCACAGTGCCTTCTTCTATTTGGTCCTTTTCGTTTGTATACTTTTTGCAGTCATTTTGCTTGTACCCACTTTTATTACATATGTTACATACCCGATCGTATCGTTTACGCACTCTGATGTTTTATGCCCGTCCTGGTTGGCGATAGTACCACACGTTACCATAGTATCTAGATCCAACATTCAACGAGCGTAGTAAATCAGTAGTGAGTTTTTGTGTGAACCCGTATCGCAGTTTGTTAGTTTGTTGTCAACCCGTAGTGTTTCTCTGAATAAATCAAGGATTTCACACCCTTTGTTTTATAGAGCTCGCTTGACTTAAATTCTCGCTGTGGTCAATGGGTCGTGTTTGGGTTTGTGTGGGTTATCCGATAATAAAAACACGTGTTTCCCCTAATCGTCACCCCTCGCGACAGCAACGTTACACGATCGGACACATTGTCCACATAAATACGCCACACATTGCCAGTCCTCTGAATACCACTTAAATGGTCAAGGGAAATGACACGTCCGAGTCTCTGATACACTTCTAGATTGTTTATTGCCATTGTTTATTACCTGTAATGGATGGTGTACCAAAAACATTCGTTTCTTTAATAAAAAAACCGGCGTGGCCGTACAATAGCCTTGAGGCGGCGGAAAAGCGTCACTGACGTTCGAATTATTATGGTCATTTCGAACTTTCTCAACGACAGTTCCATGTCCGGGATTGGTGACAGCGATACAAGCGGTGACATTGAATGACAAGATATCTAGATCACATTGCTTATCGAAAGCGTATGGACAATGAGTTAAACAAGAAAAAAGACTTTCGTTATATATAACTTGATAAAGTAGAATTAATCAGCATATGTTTGTATATTATGGCTGAAAAAAAGCAAATTAGCGAAGGCCTGCTTGCAGTCTTAGTTGATACATTTACCATGATACACGCACATACGTTAATTATCTATTTAATTGTTTTCTTCAATCAGAGTGTATAATTATCTAAATGCATGCTTGAATGTAATAGCAAATTGCCTATCATTCAGAATAGCTTTAATGTAGAGATGATAAAGAGAGGTTGTTTTGATGTGACGATAGTAAGCAGTTTTGTTTATATAACCTGCTGATTGAGAAAAGTCTTCATCGTAACCAAACATCATATCAATGTTAATTAACTGCACTAAGGTTTCTTCTTATAATAATATATTGTTAATGTTACGTTATACACGTGATGTCATTATCAGATTCCGCCTTTTTAAGATGTTTAAGATGTAATTTAGTGTAACGAGCTAGCACGTTTCTTTCTTACATCATTTTAAACGATTAGGGTGACATTTCCCACAGATAAAGTTACTGATTACTGATAATGTTACATATTTCAGGCAGTAGAAAAGGGAATTATAAAGACGAGGCTACAAGAGGCTTGTATACTTATAAATGAAACAATCTTGTAGTTTACAGTACACGTTTTGTTGTAACTAATTACATGTCGCTGGAAGATACGTTGTTGTTTTGTTTAAATATCAACAAATCAGCGTTAAAGTAGTAATTATTTAATGATTTAGATAAGTATGAATACAATTTATCGATTGTTTGTATATTTTACATTAAAACTAAAAAAATATATATAAATACTTTCACAAACATAGAAAATTCCATAACAACCGTAGGAGACATGGCCCAGTCAGTAGATTACCAGTATTGTTGTATGTATGTCTAAGACAGTTTGGTATATTTCAGAGGAAAACAGTGGATAGACTGGTATGATCGGTATGTATTTGTATTGATATTGTACTTGGAATAATTACTGTAACCAACTCATTTATTAGCATAGAAAACACTTTAAATGAACCAATATGATTGATTATTAAGTGTAAAATATGTCAGTCATACACTGGGTTATTTAAAACAAATCAATTCATTGTAACGATGATGTACACATGTAACATAAACTGCAGTTCCCATAGGTATGCACCACCTGTTGTCTGTTGACGTCATTATTACCACTATGTGTAATGATTTATCAAGTTTCTGATGTCGGTGATGTCACTAGCAAATCTATATAGTGATATCTTTATTATGAGAGTAATTATTGTCTGTCGTGTTTAAAATATTCAAAGAACGAATCAAAATTCCATTTTATTAAAGGAAGAACAAAGTAAAATGTATGTCTTAAAGATCATTCAAAAACATGTTTGTTTGTCTGCAATATATATCGTACTACCAAAGTAGCCGTAACAAAAAAAAATAAATCTGGAGTACATAATTGTTACCAAAAAACTTCCGTAGTATAATTTTCTTTGTCGTCTATTTTAGAATATAGTCGGAATTTTAGGACAATCAGATAGTTTTGTAGCTCACGGTTGAAGTATTCTTTAAAATGATCGGCGAAATGAAATGATCAGTAAAACAAACTGAGTTTATGTTTTATTCACTGAGGATTATATTCCTTATATGCCCAATCCGATGAAAGTCGCTTGAAATTTCATGTGGTTTTGTCGTTTGTTTTTAAATTGAGTAATATTTGGCTTTGGTAGTAATTCTGAAATTGTATTAAAGACACCTGTTTTTTTGATGATGTTTATTTGGTGTCCAATCTCTGAGTGACGACCGTTGTATACAATTCGAATGTCTGTAACTGTACAACAATACATTTCAATAATAAAACTATGTGTAAGTAATAATGGTTTATAGATACAATTGGCATCCTACCATTACAGAGTTACAATCACATAGAATTGAACTTCAATATCAATGTTTACTATAAGAAAATGTAATGTGTTATATTAACTATGCTATGACAATAGTTGGGGGAATATGGGGGAAATTAGAAGTTAATAAACTTTTTAATGCTTAGCAATGAGAAATAAATGCCGCCAGGGGACATATTTATCAGAACAATAAATCTCCTATATATTTAAATGAAAATGATACAAAATATAAAATCTTAAAATATACATATGCATTGTCTAAATATGCCTCTAAATGACAGATATTTACATAACATAGGGAAGACAATCACGAGCAATAATTGGCCAGTATTGGAGTTCGACATTTACTTTGTTAACATTGGTAACTCCTACTTTCAATTTGCAATCATCTCTTCCGATTTGTGTTTTTCATTTCCGGTCAACAGTACACAAAACCAGATAGATAATGCACGGCATGAACTCATGATAAAAATACAAATACTCAGGTACTGGTCGATAAAGGAAATCAACATAGATATGAATAACACAATTGCACGTGAGCACTATTTACATGGGTTCACTTGGTTTTTCTATATAAAAGAAAATCGACTGTGCATATGGTACAAAAAAAACAATAAATAATCCGTATATTTAGACAATTACCTGCATGATAATGCCAATGTTGGACAAAGGGACAAGTATTATCAAAAGATAAGTATGCATTTTAAAGCCGCCTGTTGTTGTTTCTCGCGTTTTCATTTTCAAAGTGGAAATCACACATGGGATATAAATCTAGCTTTACTGATAGTTAAGGTAACAAACCAAAGTAAATAATTTTGCATCCATATAATGGCTCAACCATTATACAGATGGACTAGAAACAAACATGATAATGCAAAGTTAATCAATCGTAAGTTTTCGTATATCAAATGTATTCGGAATGGATTTTGGATTTACATGATTGCGGGCGAAATACATATACGACAAGATAAACAATTTGACACAAATTTAATACAAAGTTCGTTTAATTCTATACAAACGTGGATCTTGGTATTTGACAGTACAAGAGAAAATCAATTGTAATTAATACTGAAAAATACAAAGTTTCTTATCTTAAATGATATTCAATACAGCTGTTTAGATTCGATGATGTTTATTTGGTGTCCAAGCTCTGAGTGCAGACTTGAGCGTGGGACCAGGTAAATCTAAACAGGCTGTCCGAAGCAATCTTCATTCTGATTGGTTAGTTAGATGTCCATCCACTCAATGATTGGGTATTTGGTATTCTGACTTTATCGTGGGTTGCGGACAATAAACATCTACTTCGTGTACCGTGTTAGGATACATTTACGCAATACTGAGTGTCGCTAAATGATACGTAATACCTTGACAACATCTGACAAATAACTGACCAGATAAGTTCACGGGTAAGTTGTAATGCCATTAGCTGAATAAACCTGAACAAAGTGTAGTTTGTAGTTATATACAGAAAATGTAAAGAAAACATTTATATGAAAAATGAGAGATTTTTACTATGAAGGAACCAAGAGCTACAATATGGCAGTAACATAAGAGATATATATAGTATATAGTATATAGTAACATAAGAGATGTACCTGGATTCGATGAAAATATTACTATCAGAATTCTAATGAAAATTAAACGTGCTTCACTTCCTACAAATATGATTTAGTATTAGTGATACCTTTCAAAATTTTGTTTAAATTTTCAATTTATGTTTGAAGGCAGTTTGAGATAATTATAAGTTACTTCAGCGACTTGCTTGCCTTTGACATATTTGATATGCTGTATTTGATAATATATCGAGACAATGTTTGATGTTCGCATTTGTATTTGATAAACAAACTTAGCGTGAGTGTTTGTTTTATTACAGAATGGACTATTTCGAAGAAGACGATACAAGGTGTGTATCCTTTTCTCTATAATTACCTGTTTGTATTTCTCGATGTGCTCCTTATTGTGATTTTGTAGCACATACCGACTCACGTGACTCACAATTTTCTTTTGGAGTGATTTAATGTTTAATAACCTGTCAGTTACACCCTCCATATTCAGTATTATAACGCTGATAGCAAAAGTAGTGTTCATTCTTGGTGTTATTGCTGAGTGATGTCTTCAGGAATAACAAAAACAATATGTCTTTAACATTGACAGCGGTTTTGACAAACCATAGCATGAACCTATGCTATGAAATCTCATTAACAGAGCTAAGGAAAACAAATAAAAAAATAAACTCAAAGGAATATGGCGGGTCAACCGTTCTAGTGAGCTTCATTTCACTGTAAACTCATGGCATTACACATGACATTACGACTGGTGTTATTTGTGATGTCCGTTAAGTAACACATTCCATAACTATAATGACATGACGGCGATACTATTCGTAGTTTTAATCAGACACTTCTATTCATGTTGACTTGTCATTGTAAGCGCGGCTTCAAGGATTGCAGCCATTGCATGGCCAAATAATACCTGATTATAACATGACGTTATCATCAGTGTCGATTTCATATTCGTTTAACTGACAACACAAGCTTCAGCATAATCTGGAGTTTTAAAAATCTGTTGAAGTGATAGATTGACAGCTAATGTAGCTAACGTTGAACATGTCTTTGTTCCTAATAAAATTATTGTCAGTCATATGTATTTATGTATTTGTCAGCGATAGATATGTTATCTGAAGATGATTTGATTTAAAATGAAGCCAATGTAGCATCAAAATAAAAAGGTTTTCAAACTAAATATCCAATATCGTGATTTGTTATATTCATGTTTTGTCATTTTGGCCAAAAGGAACTTTCATACAAAGACAAAAGAAGTTAATAACAAAAATATTGTATGATTAGGGATGTTCCGACTGATTTGTTATTCATATTTTTCTGTCCTAAGAAAAAGGGAAGAATTACTTAACGAGTAAGTATGTCTTATATATGTTTCTAATCATAGGGATATTACGTTTACAGTGTTAACTGTACTACAACCATACACAATGATGTTTATATAAGCGCTCGTACAATGAAAGCCTAAGTTGGGAGGGGGACCGGTCAGGCAGGTGACCACAAACCTTTTCACGTCCGCCTGGTGAATGCTATCAACTGCACCACCCGACCACCGTATAGCTGATATACAAGGCGTCACTGTGTGTGCTATTACTTGTCTTGTGTCGGTTATTGTATAAGGTACCGTTACAGTTATTGATACAAAAACTACAGACGATAGTCAAACGCGTTCATATAAAAACATAATACAAGTATATATTAGCTTAAACACATACAAGGAAAAGTCAGCAATATAGAGTCAGACAATAAGCAGTCAAACGCCTTCATAAACAGATACATTTGTGATTTAATAAATGCTCTGTGGACACTCCGACATTATACAGTACATAGGCACCCTAATATCGTTTTTTTAAATACTGACCTCATCTCGGCATTGCCTCATTGTGACATACACTACCGTATCTGATTCATTCATTGTAAACTTTGTATATTATACAATAAGATAACTTCTAATTAAAATGATAAGTTTGTTATATTATCTGAATCAATATCTCATGCACATCCCATAATTACAATAAGTTTATATAATAATACAATTTTTTGTGAATGACCCTAGCGACTAAATAACGACTGGTCTGAGTACATCTTGACTAAATTAGATCAACAGACCACATGGGCTTTGTGAACAATGTTTACTTGCCGAAATATTCACAAATGAAGTTCCAATTTAATCCGCCTTGCTACTTCCAGTCGCCATTTTGTAAACAGGGCCTTAGTTCGAGCTGATGCGCGTTTGAAAGAGTTTAAAGTATTGCAAAGCTTCTAAACGATCATGCCCAGAACATACTCTCTAAGGATGTTGTATTTGATAAACTATCAATTATTTACTATATTTCTTTTTTGTGACACTTTCATTAATTCATAAAAGAACAAATTATTGTTTTCCCCTTCAAACTTTTTTCTTTCAAATGTTAAAACACATTTGTTTTTGAAAAAATGTTCTAGTGTCGAGTTTATGATCAAACGTCGTCTGCTTCGCAAACATTCAAGAAAATAATATTTACAATGTATTGATATTATTTTTATTAACTCGTTTATTCTTTAAACTATCTTTAATTAATGAATATCAAGATTTTGTGAATTGAAAAATTGCATTTTATGACGTAACCGGAAGCGCACTTGATACGAGATCGTGACCCGGAAATACCTCACAACATAATACAGACGTGTATCGAACATTAACATATTAATACACTGATGTGCTAGACACAAGGTAACACTCGTTAAATCCATTGCTATCACATCAAGTACTAACTGACATTTATGCGAAAATATCAGCATAAAATGTTTGCGATCGCGCAGACCTACTTTTGTTTTACAGTTTACATACATTTGTACATGTCGGCATCAACAGTATACCTTAACTTGTGTCCTTCATCGTGCCGAAGATTATACATAGGCGCATTCGAGGAAAAGTTCGTGATTAAAAGCTTGTGTGTGTTTTTTTTTATCTTAAAATTATGGGATAAAAGCATAGTGGCTGATTGGCATGTTATGAAGTAACATGCCAGTCAGCCACTATGCTTTTATCCCATAATACAAATACAAGATACAAGAATCATTATTTTACGTTGAATATATATGTCATAGTATAAGCTCTCAGGAGCTTGTATTTCGACAAACATATATATA
>NW_018479943.1:109255-125768 GCF_002113885.1 Mizuhopecten yessoensis | reverse complement strand
TGATTTCAACCGATGTGCATTTTGTACGATATTGCAGACCTTGGTCTTGTTTTCGTTGTAATAAAAGTGTTTTTTATTTTATTTTTTATTTTGCACATAAATTTACAATGACATTGTCAAATCTCACAATGCCCAGCGATATTTCAGCAGCCGTCATGTTTATTTATATTGGATATTGTAGTTCCGGTCAGTGTTGTATTAATACGCTAAGAATTGTGTCTCGTGATGCATGGTAATTAAAGTCCCATCAACGACACAGCTTTCAAAGAGGCTATATAGTGACAATGCCATGCAAATGTAAATATATACAGTTATACCACAGTATTGTAATTGTCTCGGTATGGCTACGAATGCGTTTCAGGTCAGGTAATAGAGCATCAAATGTATTAAATTCAAATAAAGCACCACTTCACGACAATCATAGATTCATATGGGTACAATGTTATTAAAATAACATTCATACAGTGCATGCAAGCTGAAATTAACAAATCATTTGTTTAAAACAACAAGTCATCATTTTCATGAAATTATCCAAATAAATAAGATCTTTATGTCAAAATAAACTTCAGGTTTGATTCAACAGCTATACATGGTCATTTAAGGACGGCCTCTCCCATTAGCTAGATGCATGCGTGTGGTGAGTTTGTGCATAATTTATTTATGTTTTGGGAGTCTGTGGTATGTTAATGTTTGTCTCCTTGTGAAAGCGCAGGACTGATGCTGACTTTATAGTGTAATTTCACTGGAGCATACTGCTGAAGACATCATATTTTACGATCGAACCTCGTTATCTCACCATCTTCAATAGCCAAGGGTTCATAATTTAAATTTGTACTATTCAACCTTGGCAGATTTAGCCTTGTGTTTAATCCCCCCCCACACCCCCCTGCCACTTTGCATAGATACTTTACTAGCAAAACTTTAAACTTTGAAGATTATTTCAGCGCTGGTCGCCTACGTATTTCCCTTGGTTATCATTTACAGTTAGAATATGGCCAATTATCTCTATCAACTGATCATATACAGAAAATGTTTCTTTAAGTATTGTCCTCCTTTGTTTTTTTTACATAAATCATGACATAGTTGACAAGGCAATTTGGTACTGGGTGCCGCCATTATTATTAACATCCACAGGGACTTAATTTCTAACCCTCAGTTCACATATGTGTATTATATAATGTATGATATAAAAAATATGTGGACCATAGGATGGTAATTCGTGCCAAGTCCCTGTGCCAGGTTCAATCATTTGAAAGCTTAGAGAACAAGGCTAAATCCGCTTAGGTTGAATACATGAATATGTGGATACAAAATGAACGCTTGGCTAGCAAAGATGAGATGTTACAGGCTGGACAGATAATGACAACAAAAACAGGCTGAAAACATGTATGGAATGTGTTTTTCTTAAAGGGACATCACGTGAAGAGCCATACTTTTTTTTAATGAATGTATGTATTGTATGCATTTCCACTTACGTTACCTCGCTATCCCCATATTCATTGTCCAGTTTGACCACTTGAATTGGTCGGGAAAGCCCTACTAAAAATAGCGCCGATAACGTCACCAGACTAGGCAGTAAACACGAGCGGTCTTGGCGAGATGAAACGGTTTCCAAAGGGGCCCCCAGAGAGGGGCGTCAGGCAACTGCAACTTCTTACCGTACTATGAAACCAAGTTATATGATTTCTAAGTCCGTATTAAAACTTATTGTACAGTAATTATTCATCATCAGAAGTTAATTGCACACTTGCCAATATTCAGAATTTAAATTTATATAGCTTTAAACATATTTGTTGCCAATAAAATTGAACAAGGGATGGGGCACACGTTTTTACAATTTATCACAGCCTTCTCCCGTCATACATTTACAATTAAATGTCAACAATGATAATAGGCATAAACATAAAGTATATTTATATAAATCTATATTGAATTTAGTACCGGAATGTGACATCTGTACGGGGCTAAACACCTTTCTTCAACCATGGGACAAACCGTTCTGTAAAAAGGAATATTCACGAGACGAATATCCCTTTTCAAATGTTTTCATAAAGTGCATATATGCAATGACAAACTACACTCGTATAAAAAAGAGAAACGTTTGTGATTTGTTTTATTACATTGTACAACTCAACATGTTTGGCCAATTTTTGTTTTCTATACCATGCATAAAAAATTATGTATACTCTCTTTCCCACTTTCACTGTCTCCATACGCTAACACTTAGTAAGTCATATTAGCCATCACACACACTAAACTGTATGGCAAAACCACTACGTGTACATGTAGAATATGTGTCAGATATGGGACGTGTTGAGCTACTTGATAATTATAATTTTTCAATATTTTTCATAGATTAAAGCATTATTGTCAATGGACCCTTTTTAATGTTGAGCCAACTTTTCTTTAATCATTTAATTTTTGTCCGAAACAGAGGCCGTATTTATCGGCAGCACGCGTCATTTTTACAACGTAAACAAATGCTTTTCCCCTGTTTTCAATACTTATTCCGAATTTATCTGAAGTCGAAATTAATTCTTTATAGAGAAAATGTTGTTACATGATCATACATTCTAATTCAACAACAAATGAAAATATGAACTGTTGAAATATTACGATTTCAAAAAAAATGTAACGCGATCCTATTTACTAGAAGTAGGTTCTCCTTCCTCAGTTATTCATCCTGGCCCGTCATTTTGACATTTTTAATCTAACTGCGATAATGTAGCATTCTGACGACGAGATTTTTTTTTTATATATTGCGTCGTTGCGCCAGAGGAAGCCGGGTATTCATTATAGTACGAATTTAAATCTTGTATGTAAAAACAAACAAAAAATCGTTTAATTCAGCAATATAATTAAATCATACGATTTTACTGAACCCAGTAATATTATAAATTACGTAAATCTGAAAGGGCACGTATTTCATTTGACCCCGATCACGAGTACCGACAGAGACAGAATATGCCGTGGCTATCACAACAGTTAAGGTTCATGTAAAGTCTGTTTTCAACTAAGTTACAAAAAGTAATAATTTCTTGAATTTTAGCTCGATAGACCTTATTTTGGTATCACTACGATCCTTAGGATATGAGTAAACTATGGAGACCCATGTAGTGTAATACCATTACCAAACATCATTTTTTTTCTAAAACAACCTTTTTAACCGGAAAATAATGCATGATATATATGTTATGGTTTTTAAAAAAAAGAGTCATTAACAAATATTAGATTACAGTAGTTGATTTATATTGATAATTATATTAATTAGCATATTACATACACATACAAGACATTTGAATCATCGTATAAAATAGTAAACCCATTGTCACCTTATTATTTGTCAACGGAATAGTAGGGTTGCGATAATGTGGCATTTTTAAAAGTTACTAGGTATATTTGTAATTTTTGAATAAAAATAAATACCAATTATTCAATGAAATTGACATAAATTCCATACATAAGATTTCAAGTTGATGTATTGTGCTATCATTTTAGCGGTTGGATCATGTGTCAAATTTCAACTTGATTACCGTTCATCATTATTGAAGCTTTTGGAATAATCGCATTTCTTCCAGCGTAATCAAGACTTTGACATATTTACCAATTTACATATCCGTAAAACAATATTCTCTGCAAGTTTCTGCCAAATAAATCAGTCAAGTTTTACTTTCGCGATTGGCTACTCTAGTACGATTTGAGTGTTCCAGTACATCACACGCGAGTGTTCAAACTTTGGAATGTTGCTTGACATGTAGTTGCAGACGTGAAAAAAAGCTTGTATGTCTTTTGATTAGTGAGGAAGATACCACGACAACATCACCCCATCGGATATCACCATATCATAATTGTAGCTACCAATATTTACAAACACACAATGATGGGGTAACTGTCAGGCAATCAAGTAATCCTGCAAATAGTCAATTCTGTAAACCTTATCATCCCCTTCATAGAGATTTTCTATAGACTGTATCATGAAATCCATCATTCCTATAAAACTGAGTACTGTACAGTTGTAGATTGCCACTTTGTGTGTTTCAATGTCCTCTGGTGGAAAATGAGTCGTCAGACAAATTTCATTCAATGTTCTTCGTGCATTTCAGGAATAGACAATAACCATGCATTGAGGTTGACGAGCATCTATTCCCAGTATAACACTTTGGAATGTGTGGGTCTTTAGAGCTTCCTCCTCATATGTCCACGGCAATGTTGTTATTTGATATGTGCTTCTATGGCTTCAATTAGATGTGCTGCACACCTGTGTTATAAAATAAATAAAACGTTATCATTAATGTTAATTAATTGGTATTCAATGTCTATTAAAAATTCACATTCAGATTCTTTGCCGACTAATCTCTTTTGACATAGCATATTAATGGCGCCTTTGTGAGTGCTGCTTCACTGAAATGCAATGCAGTAGACATTAATTTGACACATGTGCTGCTTCCATGCTTCCATAAATTGTTAACTTTTTATTGACACTTCAAACAGTTATATAAATAATCGGTTTTTCAATAAAAACATTCAATTTCACAAGAAAGAACATATGCATTGACCAAAATGTGTCAAAAACTTGTAAATTTGTTTCGAACAAAAAATATTTTTGCCTTCATTTCGCATTTCCTGTTTGTGTCACTTGTCAAAATACAACACACAAATCTCGTCTTACCAGGACATCGACTCAGCAATACATTATCTATGTTTACTTTACGTAAATTACAACAGTATTCTATCCCACAAACCATACTTACAACAAATAAACATTGTCGATCTTCTGCATCTCAGCGTTTTCTCCTCAGCATCATGTTGTTGACGTCTGAAGCACATTGCCTGAAGTGACGCCGCACAAACAGTCCCATCTTGGATATTATGATTCCTTTTTCTGTAGTAATACTCCTACATTTGTGTGATTCAATTCGGCATCAAAAGTATTTTATTATTTTAGGAATTATACTCTTGTCTTGATAACTATGGCAGAAGAGGAAGAAAGTTGGTCTGAATATGGACAAAAGATCTGGTTACGACATGTGCTAGTTATTTATGGTTTATTCGATATTAACGCAGTCTATTTCGTGTCGTTTGGTGTTTTATGGACGCACCGATCGCTTGTGATTGTGACGGAAGTAATCACCATTTTTTGACAGCTAACAAATAAAAATGGCGGCCTCCACAGGACAACACGATGACTTTCGATTTAACCAAAATCCATGCATGGATGTTTAAACATAATTTACTTTATAGGAGTACCTCACTGTATATACTATCTTATTTTTGCCAAAGTTTCAATTCTCAAACATGAATAGGTTATCAGTTCTAATTTTCCCCCAAAATAGTGGCAAAATATTCACGAGTCACTCATTTATATTTCAGATAACACTATTTATTGAGTGCGTGGCAAACGTTCAATCATGGCTATAGGGAGTTTGGATTAATAACTTCTAACATTGAAAACGACAATTCAGCACAGCTTGTAATAAATGTAATATTTACACATGAAATAAAGGGACCTGCAGGTCAATTATTAGTGTTTACATGAACCTTAACCCTTGCAGGGCCTCATGACAAAATCAAACTAACCAGTCACTTATCCCTTCCTTTCGCATAAACCACTGTATAATTATAGAAAAACAAAGTAAACTCTCTCCGATTCATGCCCATTGACATATTAAACTAAGTTCATCTGTGTTCAAACTCAGACAAAGATACTAGCGAGGTTAATAGTTTTAGATATTTATTCATAACATAAACAGCGCTAGCATTTCTGTTGATTCCATTTCAGCTTAACCGGCTATCCGGAAGAATACATGCACCGTACTAGCTGCTAGGGCAGTTATTTTCTCCTTTGAATACTTCCCCCCTGTAATAATAATTCCGTAACGTACTCCTTGCACTATCTTTTGACCATTTGGCAACTTTTCGCTTCGTAGCTGACACGGTACAACACTTTTCTTTGGTTTACTTTACACGGCCAGTCATTTTGTTTACAAAGAAATGGTGTGCAATGCGCATGCGCTAGTAGAGGGAAATCCCTGAACAAAACGTTGGTCAGACAGGTAGAAATACCGATGATTATCTTAGATTTAATCATTTTTATGAATCTATTTCAGCCAAATCCGATTGTTATTTTCCATAAGGAGTCTCACTTGATATGTTTATGTATTTTTATTTGATAAAAAAATAAATAAAAAAAAGTTACTTCACCGTGATGCCCCTACATTATGAATATGTAAAATCATGATGGAAGTCCATTTTATCCGAATTACCTGACGTTATTTTCAATACCTTCCATTCATCTATATTTCCACACTGTTTTCTGTATAAGGGATAGGAATCAGTTTGTTTTTGGGGTTTTATAAATTCTTGCAACCACTTTTAAGTCATACATGTATGTATAAGAAAGGTCTGCCAAATATCTGATTCTTTGACAACTTTACTACAAATATAAAGCAGGAATTGAACTTTCTATATCAACTGCACTACACTTTATATTATTTGTTGACATTTTTCTGCTACAATACAAGTAGCTGATAACCGAAAAGAGTCTGAAACCTTAATCATATCTTTTAGAATACTGTGTTTAAATGTTTTTTATACACGTATCTCTTCGATCCACTAAACTTCAACAAACAACATTTAAACCCTTCATTCCCTTAATCTGTTATAAAAAGGAATGTAAAAAAAAAAATATGTGTTTGCTTAAATGTTAAAATATTTCTGTTCAACATTCATATTTACAGTGGTGTTCAAATCCACTAATACATAAGTTGACATAAAATTGTACTGCAGTATTTTTTGGTCTGACTTTTGACAGCTAAATAAGTTTTATCAATGGTCATTGACCTGTCAGAAGTTGAAGTAGCCAAAGTTATTTGACTTTGGTGTAGAAGCATCCTAAAAATAGAAGAAAGTAAGGGCTGGATTTTCACGAACTCGAATAGTTGTGCCCCTTTGTTTGCTTTCCTATACATCTTATTCTGACAGTTTATCATTCATATTTTTATTTTTCCATTTGTTATGCACTTCATATACATCTGATGAGAATGGGAGATATTTAAAAATGCACAAAATTCGCCAAGAAAGCTGAAAGTTACAAAAGGCCAAAAGGTGAAACTTTACACCATGCAGGCCAGGTTTGAACATTTTACTGTAATGTTTGTTTTACTTTCCGCGTGGGGAGAATTTTTGATGCATCTCGACTGTTATATCAATCAATTAATTTTCATTTAGATGGTGTCCCTGAGGATATATTTTATATATATTTCTTATATAATTTAAAAAAATAAAAAGTTGGCCCCCTGAAGAATCGGGGATTTTCTTTCATGTCTACTGCTTGGGGGACATTGAACAGACCAAAATAGATCTTCTGCCCCATTGCAACACACTTGGGATCTTAAATCTTTCCTTTCTTTCTTCACTGTTCTGCCTTTCCTTAGTCGTGCCGCCTGAGAAGCATGGCGAACACTTAAGGATCAGTCTGTCCGTCATCACACGTTGTCGTTGGCGGCGGCAGTCACATTTAAGTTTGCCAGACTTTTTTTTCGCCACCATTTACCATATCAATTTGTAACTTTGTATGTGTCTTAATCATAATAGATTACAGATCAAGTTCGAACCACGTGCCAATATTCTTTTCTTTGCTGGAGTTACATGTATGGCCCTTCACACATTGGAAGTTCTCATAATTAACTATTTGCCATACTTTGTTCGTTATCGCTTGCCACTTAGTATGTGCCTTTATCATAATGGATTACAGTTAGAGTCCAAACCATGTGTCAATATTTCATTTGTTGATGGAGTTATGGCCCTTTGCACATAAGAAATCTCATAATTAATGTTTTCCCGGACTTTTTTTCGATACCACTTGCAACATCAATTTGTTACCTAATATGTGGCTTTGTCATAATGGATTACAGTTTGAGTTCAAACCCCGTGTTAATATTCCTTTTTTTGCTGGAGTTATTGCCCTTCGCACATAGGAAATTATCAACATAAACTTTTTTTTGGACTTATTTCGCTACCGCTTGCCATATCAATTTGAAACTTTGTTTGTGGCTTTATCATAAAAGATTACAGAGTTTGAACCATGTATTAAAATTCCATTTTTGACTGGAGTTATGGCCCTTTTGCAAATAGGAAATTCTCATAATTAACTGTTTTCCATATTATTTTCAACTTAGTATACATGTATAATGGATTACAGTTTGAGTTAGAATCCAGTGTCCATGTTCTATTTTTCTGGAGTTATAGCCCTTTGCACATAGAAAATTCTTATAAGTAACTGTATTTTTCCGTCAACACATGCACTTCCTTCGAATTGCAGTTTTCTTCTATAGGTGACACCCGTCCTCATATGACCCTGGCTGTTGCGAGGACATACAGTACATCCTTTGAAGTCCTTCTGTATGGCTTGATGATGTTTTCAAACCAATGGTCTGGAGCATTACTTGGTTAAGAAGACTGAATGCCGTTTAACAGAGGGTCTCTCTCATAATACTCTGACTCCCTAGGGGGAGGAGTGGGGTCCCAAAGGGGGATTCTCCAATTCAATTACACAATATGTTGTTAGGACCCCTGCACATCTTTAGTAATCAGATTCTACGTCTGTCTGTCCTTCTATCTGTTTTTAGCTCACCTGCCAAGGACAAGTGAGCTTTTGCCCTGGTGCGGCGTCCGGCGTCCCGTCCCGTCCCGTCGCGTCGCGTCGCATCCCGTTTCAATGTAAACACTTAGCAACTTCATTCATTGACAGATTTTGGTCAAACTTTATACAAAGGTCAAGTATGAGTATACCACATAAATCGTTGTATTTCAGGGATCCAAGGTCAAGGTCAAGGTCACACTTGATACATATAGAAAATCATCAACTGATTCTTTCATGGATTTTGGTCAAACTTTATACATAGGTCAAATATGGGTATACCCTTGTATTTCAGGGTTCCAAGGTCAGGCCAAGGTCACTGTTGCTATATATAGAAAATCAACAACTGGTTCAATTTAAACACTTAGCAACTTCATTCGTTTATGGATTTTGGTCAAAGTTTATGCAAAGGTCAAGTATGAGTATACTTCGGACATTGTCGTGTTTCAGGGTTCCAAGGTCAAGGCCAAGGTCACTGAGACTATATATAGAAAATCGTCAACTGATTCAATTTAAACACTTAGCAACTTCATCCAATATGTTATGGAGATAGTAATAACGTACAGAAAAAACATATGAATATTAAAGTCAACTTATCAACTTTAAGTGTAGAACCTTGTGTGTGTGCATACATGGACTTTATCCAATGTAATAAAATGTTTGCTTAAGCTTTTGGATAGCTTTTCAGCCTTTGATATCAAAGGTCAAGGTCACTTACTATAAATAGAACATCAGTTTGTGCACTGTATTTCGAGTTCTGTTGGACTGATTACACTAAGATTTTATCGAGTCCTTCCTGGAAGAAAGTGCCTGCTTGGGATGATTTTTCAGGTCCAGTGGTCAAAGGTCAATGGGTCACTATAAATAGAAAATCTGTTTAATGCACTAATGCACAATATCTTAATTTCTTTTGGGCTGATTACACTCTTGACTTTATACAGTGCTTCCTCAAAGAAAATGCCTGCTTGGGATAACTTTCCAGGTCCGGGGGTTAGCTCTATCACTGTTACTATATGAATAGAAAATCAATCAGTTTATAAAATGCACTACTTATATTTTGAGTTCTGTTGGGCTGATTACACTCAAGACTTTATCCAGTGCTTTTATAAAAAAAAACACTTGCTTTCACTAGTGTTTGCTACATGTATACCTAACCAGTTTCTTTTAAATCTTCAATAAACAAAATTATGGAGAATAGTCACGGCGGCATTTAAAATATATATATAAATCTTATTACCGGTTAGCTTGTAATAATAATAATAATAATAAACGTTATTTATTGAGGATAAAATACATGTTTATCCAAAGGCTAATCTTCCACATGGTCCTCTTGTTAGTAAAATACATGTGTTAGATAAAATAACATATTTACGCAATCGATATATAAATAAACATGGATTTCCCATCGAAATTTGCTGATAAATGCGGGATATATCAACGAGCAGTAGGTTTGTACTGAACAAGCATGACATATCAATATCATGGAAATGGTTGATATACAGTTTCAATTTAAGAATACAAGTTATATCCTATTGAGTGAATTAAGAATACTTAAATTTGCATTTTCAAGAAACCGTGATTATTTTTAGGGTTACATTTCCGTATGTTTTACATGCTACTGAGTTGACAGGATATGAAGCTAATAATAAGTCAAACATATTGAGGTCATGCCTTTTATTAGGCCGTAATTTAAACATGGTCTCTTTGCTTTACCATTTGATTTTCAATCAGTGATATCTAATGGTTTAGCTGTAAATTACATTCCCTGATTGGCCTAATACCATGAAAACATATCAACTTTATGAAACTTAACATTTTACAACCCAATATTTAATATACGTTAATTGTCATTCATCATAAAAACCATTCTGAGCGGTAATGGTGTAACTATGTATTTATTGTTCAATTTTAGTCTTTGTAGTCGTTATTCAAAATAAAAACTTATAGCTCGTGCTCTTACGTTTATTTTAATCTGCTCGCTTAGTATTTTGCTGATCGTATATTTTGTTGACTATGCATAAAATATATTGTAGTATAGGTGTTAAAAACTGCATAAGTTTTAAAACGATGTGCCCTGACACTTTAAAAACAAAAGACTGAAATTCGAAAAAGTTCCGAGTGGGCATCTTTAGCCTGGGGTATGGTTGGTGCTCTTTTGCATGTGAATGTCTAGGACATATTGTAGTATAGACGTTAAAAGCCACACACGTGTTCTTATTATGTTTGTATCATTTTCCACAATATTGAATAAGTAGCTAACTTCACGCTGGTATGACCAAGATTTAATCAATATGACTAAAGAACTAGAATGTGATGAAAATCTAGATAGCTGAACCAGAACTTCAGATTTAAAATTGATCATCTGGAAAAAATAAAGTTTAAAGAACAGTCTTCTATGTAATTTTGCATTTTAATATATTGGCTGGCAATGTTGGCTTCTCATTCTGAAATCACTGTAAGTTTTAATAATAATAATAATAATAATAATTGGAGATTCTTATATACCGTTTTATCACAACCTAGTTCGTAGGTCGTCTCAAAGCGGTTCAAATGAATCAATCCATGTTGGATTAGCTCGCTACATTAGATGGTAGGCTAGTCAAATCGCCTTTCGACTGTGGTCCTTGGTCCGTCCGTCCACTTCTTTTTAGCGCCATTTTAAAATCCAAATTTAATCAATCCATAGTGTTAATAGTTGATGAAGCTGTCAATAACAGCAATTTTAAAATTGACCATCAAATGAAATGAGATTTACATGTAGCTTACAAGTTTGCTCATTTTGATAACATTATTAAACAGTCTAATTCATTTGAGATGTAACACGACATTCGATTGGTCAATCACAATAATTTGCGACAATAAAACCACGAAATACCGTCCACAAATTTCTTCTTTGCATATGAAGCCCGGATGGCGATTGTAATGACGTCGATGACCCCAACTGACCCTGACACGTCATGAAATTGATTATTCATGACGTCACGAACAATAGTGTGACCCCGAAAGGTCAACGTAATCCCGCTTCACTTTTAATATTTTTGACGTCACCAATCCAGAGCAGAGAGACCCAGAATTTGAAGAAAACACTCAAATAAATCTTAAAATCGTCGTTTCTTTCGGTGGTTTTGGTTGAATGAATTAGAACGGGGATAACCGCTACGCATCGCTGGAGTAAAACTCAATTTGCGACAATATAATCACGATATACAGCCGCAAATTTCAAAATACAGTAGGGTTATCCCCTAAATGACGAGTAATGACCATTGTCACGTTTCTTTCAGAAGTCCTCTCGTGACCTCGTAAGCCATAACAATGAGCTCAATGTCATCCAAATAGACATAGAACAACAGTCGGTGAGAGGAAGAAACAGTTTTTCATCTCTGTAGTATATACATCTCTGGTCTGTGATATATTATGAATTACGTTGTTGTAATTGTCGTTGTCGATTACGATATGTCCAGTTTTAAGCTCGCTATCATTAGATGGTAGGCAAGTCAAATCACCTTTCGACTGTGGTCCTTGGTCCGTCCGTCCACTTCTTTTTAGCGCCATTTTTCAGAAAGTTCTAAAGAAACCTTTTTCAAACTTTACTTGAAAATGGTCCATAGTCCCTAGTTATATGCATATCAAATCTTAGGACTGATTAAAAAACAAAGATAGCCGACAGGCGGCCATCTTGAATTATGAGAGTTAAAAGTTAGTAAGTTGAAGTCAATATACAAGATTCTCTTTCAGGATTTCCAACATGGGATTAGGTGACAGTTCCTGTAAGGAAAATGAAACACAAAGCAGGCAAAATATCATATTTTGGAGTTGTGATAATGGTCCTTTGATGGTGGGTGCCAAGATCCTTCTACGATCTCTTGTTTTTAATTGATTTGTGATGTACTAATAATTTTACAAAATATATATGATAAAAGTTTATGACATGACCCTTCAGCCCCTCAGGCTGACATTGGGACTCTTTCGCACAGATAAGGAATTTGGTATCAATGTGGCCATATAAAAATCTCTTTAAAATGCCAACTAAATTACTCGAAGCACATGCGGAAATCCAACATTTTTTTTCTTCTATTATGTCTTTTACTGAATTGACATATGCAATAAACAAATGCATAAAATTTAGATTGGAAATTTTCATCTGTACTTGCAAAACTCCTTTGTAGAAAAGAAAAACAAATTGACCTGGAGAATGAAGAAATAATCTTGCATGTCTTCCAGAGGGTCATCAAAAATATATATTTTTGTTCATAAGCATTACCAACCTAATTCACCCAACTAGCCACATTTTGTGGCTTTTCAGTGCTTACACTAAAGTGTCTCTCCTGTTGTGTATTAGCTTGTATTTCCGTTAAGTTTTGTTCTGTACGACTGTTATGTACATGTTCGTCTGTTGGCTGGTTGTCTAAGCCAGTTGCGATATGTGTGCTACAAGTCTGCAATATTCTGCCTGTCTACCTGTACATCATTTGCATATGTCCACATTAACGCAGAGCAGAGCCAAAGAGAATGGGAAATGAACAGTACTTCGACGGGGTTCATTTCACAATTACATGCAATTTGTAGCATCGGAAAAGATGGTATACTGATTAATTATAAACTATGCCATCTTCTGCGTAATTATATTAAGGTGCATGTAATATAAATCTTGAACCTAAAATGTAAGTTGTTGTATGAAAAAAGACATTAATTGTACCAAAAAAAAGGTTTTTATACGCAGAAGATTTTTTTTTTCACTGTTGTCACCGTAGATTTTTAGTTCCGAAAAAACCACACCAAAAAAATCAATCCTTTTGTAATCACGAGTGATATAAAGACAAACAAGAAGGACACATTGGGTCTAACTACCTCTGGTATCATATGATTACCTCCACAAATAAAATGAAGAATGAATCAATAGAACAAACAGTGTACAGCACCTCAATCTTTATATACAACAGGCATTTTCATATACGATCACCCATAAAACATATACACTCCGGGAAAGTTAATTCAGATTTAATCAATATCATTTGAAAGTCTGGCTTTAAGTCATTTTCCTATAAAAAATATATAATCCAAGATGAGTTGCATATTGTTTCTCATTTCCCTAAAGATATAAATTGGTGTCGTTCATCTGTTACAGGCTAGAAGAGAACATGCCGCAGAGGTCAGTATACATAAGTACTTAATACTTGTATTAATCAAGTTTGTCGGCATTGAGATAAGAAGTTATAAATATTCTGATTATTATTGCTAACATTCAAATTTAACAATTAACCGATATTTTGTATTTTATAACAATTAATAAGTTTATGGAGGATTAAATCATCATTTTCACATTGAAGACATTTTTTATTGACCCCCTCCATCTATAATAGATATTGTTTCTTAGAAACTGTTCCATGCTTAGTTACCTCATGTTTCCACCGAAAATGATAAATAATTTCTTTGATGTTTTACCTCATTTTGAAATAAGAACACTTTTGAAATGATAGATTAAGGGTTTTATGCACCTCCCCTTCTGTTTCAACAGTAGTTTGGACATATTTGATTTCCCTACTTTTTGGCCTCTAGCATTACCGATGTGTCCTGAAAGCTATACCGTTTTGTGTAAAATATCCCTATATAAATGCATGTTTCGTAGCCTCTGGTTACATGTACCTGGCATACACTATACACGAGCAGGTTGTGGAATGTTGTCCCTTGTGTATGTGATTGAGAGTGACTTGATTTCATAAAATAACAATAAATTGTCCTTAATGTTGATTTTTTTTTCATAAGTTTTACTCGTAGGTATATGGTTATATATTGATATGTGCCGCTAAAAAGGGACAATTGAAAAACAAGTGAATTTTGATTATCAGGAAAGTTTGACTGAAGAACGCTGTAGGCATGTGCATTTTTAGTATGTGTTTAACTATGTTTCAATGTACAATTAAGTCGAGAGGACAGTTTTGATATCATAATTTCGACTGAATTCACCATTTGTATTATGCTTGTGAAGGAAGATAAGTATTATCTGGAAAAATTGTATCCCACAACATCAAAGTTCCGATTCTTTCAAGAATGACCACTTTCTTCTGGAGCAAATTATTGTTTAATGAAAAAGAAAAGAAAAAGAAACTCATTGTGTATTTTTTCCAACTTTTCACTCTTCGTATGAAGCTTTGTGCCTTTTCCCCTGTACTTACGGATAATCGGATTTGTCCGTACCATTTTAATTAAAAACAATGTGTGTAACGTGTTATATATACAAGAGGGAGAAGGTTCCGACGTAAACACCAAATTGTCAAGACCATTACTACGAGTAATACAGTCGTCAACCTATCAAACCATCCCCTTACAGAACCAAAGCATGCTCTTCTTACTAAGGGTCTTAATTTTTGTCCGATCCCCAAAAGCCCCAACAATGCAGAGCTGATCGAAGACATGGACAGATTCTACAGGCTACTTCGGCGACGCGTGTACTTTGCTAACGACCGTGATCCAGATGATGTAGAGGATACTCCATCAGAAGAGTCTCTCGTCGCACCCCTGATCAATCCATTCAAACATAAAAGTAAATGGAACCCTCATCCTAGCAGAGTACCTGCTCTCGAAGCGTTCATCAGTGCAGTGAAGGAGGAAGTAGCCGTCCACTTAAACAACACGCAGACAACCAAGGACAATCTGTCACCTTTGGAACGCCAGGCACTTAAATCCCTGAAAAATAATTCGGACATTGTCATCAAGCCAGCGGACAAAGGCTGTGCAGTTGTTAAAATGAACAGGGACGACTACATCCAGGCTAATCGGCAACTCTCCAACGAGACATTTTATCGTAAGGTCGATAGTGACCTGACGCACGTACACGCACTGCAGATTAATAATACCATCAATAGAATTTTAGAGAAGGGTGATATTGACAACGATACCACGAAATTCCTGCGCCCCGAAAACCCTCAAGCACGAAAGTTTTATCTTCTTCCTAAAATTCACAAACCTAGGAACCCTGGTAGACCCATCATTAACTCGATCAACCATCCGACGGAGAAAATGTCTCAGTTTGTTGACTTCCACCTCCGACCATTCGTGGAACATTTACCATCTTTTTTAAAAGACACCACAGACTATCTAAACAAAACACCTGCTAATAACTTACCAGAAGGTACCTTGTTAGTTACGATGGACGTCGTTTCCCTCTACACTAACATACCGCATGACGGCGGCATTGCTGCCTGTCGCGAGGCATAGAACGGCGCAGTACCCCAAACTCTCATCGACTGATAGCCTGGTGGATTTACTGAGACTTGTCCTCACACTTAACAACTTTACATTCAATGAGGATAACTACATACACGTTAGCGGTACAGTCATGGGTACTAAGATGGCCCCCTCATATGCCAATGTTTTTATGGGACATCTTGAAGCCCAACTTTTAACATCTGCTCCAATTAAGCCATTTAGCTGGTTGAGATTTATCGATGACGTTGAAATCAAATGGACATCGGGTCGGGACTCCCTTGACGAGTTTATTGAGTACGCTAACGCGTTCCACGCCACCATCAAATTCACAGAGGATATCTCCACGGAGAGCAACACATTTTTGGACACCAGTTCCACTCTGATTGATGGTAAGATTAGTACGGACCTCCACTGTAAACCTACTGACACACACCAGTATCTCCTCCCATCCAGTTGTCACCCCTCGCACACCACGAGAAGCATACCCTACTCCCAAGCTCTGCGCATCAGGCGTATTATTTCGGATGACATCATCTTTGAACGCAGATGTTCAGAGTTAAAGTCCCATCTTATTGGCAGAGGATACACATCTACTTTGATAGATCGGGAAATAGACAAAGTGAGGGTACTGGACAGGGCAAGTCTGCTTGTATACAAAGTCAGACCCCA
>NW_018479943.1:68622-109244 GCF_002113885.1 Mizuhopecten yessoensis | reverse complement strand
CTCTTTCAATACCTGTTACAAGAAGGTGTGCAAACTGTGTCCATACACGCGCTCCACAGATACATTTCAATGTACAATCAACGGCAAAGTGTATCACATACTACAAACACTGACATGCACATCAGTCAATGTGGTGTACCTAATTACCTGCAAAAAACGCAATTTACAGTACGTGGGCGAGACCTGCACCCAGCTCAATATCAGAATCAACAACCACCGCTGCTCCATCAAGCAGAACAAACCAGACTTCCCTGTCGCAAGGCATTTTAATATGCCTAGCCATAGTTGGAAAGACATGCAGGTTGTTACCATAGATCATTGCCCTACATGGGATGAAACGAGACGACGTACGAGAGAACGGTTTTGGATCACCAATCTACAAACCCGCTACCCTCGAGGTATGAACGAACGATAGGCGGTTGCAATCCGCTCGTTTTCCTTTCAGGGGGCATTTGACCTAATGGTGCATTACTGCACAATTGGTCTGCTATCCAACAGCCGTTGTCAGATTAATTTTGCAGATTTATACAGTATCTTAGCCATTTCATCTACTTATTCCTCCTGCACTCACTTATTTGATAATTACATGCATTATTCCTGCAAACCGAAAGAGGCGACTAAGTGTGAACCCCCTGCTGTGACTGTTTAATCCACTGCAGAATTGAGAGGCGACTAATAAGGGCATTCCGTAGAAAATTGAGATTTTTCACATTTATCGGACCAGATGCCCACATGCACATGTTCCACGTTTTTGATATCTGGCCCCTTTTTTCTGGGGCTTATCTCTCGTTGACTTACTTTATGTGATAATGCATCTTGCGCAAGAATAGGTCCTCTACATCAGCGTTCCTTGTCCGCGATGCTCTCTGCTTAATTGCTGCTTTCGGCTGTCTTTAGCCGAGTGGACTTTTCTTCTTGTAATATGATGTATATGTACATGTAACTGTTCTGTTTCACTGTGTCTTGATAAAGGAGCGAAACGCTCCGAAAATTTGACAACCTAAACTTGTCCACACTGTTGGAATTACTTCTTTGACCCATATATATATATATAATGAAAAGATATGTTTGATTATTTAGTAACGTTTCGTTTAATATTAACATTTGTTTTGTGATTTTCAACGAAAGTTTTTTTTGTCTTTTGTTTTTCATTATATATTTTAATAACAAAAATATATTTTTATTTTTATCCAATTGCCATTGTTTATTTCAGACTTATTGAAATCGAAGATAGTATCAGAATGTACGTATATTCGACATACTTGTTCAATTTATTGTTTTATAGTTTATTTAGTATACAGTACTTACATATATACATATATGTTTTAATCAAGTAGCGCGAAGATGTTTTAAGTAAAAAAAGACAGCAAAAAGAAATATGAACATTCTAAAAAATCAAATACACGAATCATGGACTTGTTTATTACATTCGCTATTCTGTGTATGATATTATAGCATTGTACAAAAAATGTCGAAACCTCGAGTTTTTTTAATGTGCATCACATGGTCGCAGTTAAAACTACAGCAGAGTATCAATGTGTTAATCGCCTAAACGTGTCAGCATATTCAAACATATTAAATAGAAATTGTTGGTAACAATTTGACGGGCTTTTCACCATTACGACTGATTTGGTATTTGATCACAAATCAATTTGTGACATTACAGTTTTCCCCTCTATGAAGAAAATGATAATATAAACGATATGATATGCCCTGGTTTTGACATACTGTAACGGTCTCCTCCCCAAGCTCAACCTTTTATAGATAAAGCACCTTATTTCAAAATTTTCTATATTTTCTCAATAAAAACTAGAAATGGAAGGCCGGAATATTAACCCCTCGACCAATCCGCCCATAAAGCATGGGATACGTTTACGTGCACCTTTACAGTGACCGTTTATTTAGGTAACGCAAATATAAAAGTATACAGTGAAAGGTACAACAATTCCATAGACTTTTTCCGAATTCATTCAAACAGATGTACAATAAAAGAAGAGCTATGTCTGAACCCTCGATACCAGAACTATCCGATATATCGAGGGGAAAAGCAAGTCTATTTATCCCCATTTTTAGTGTTGAAGACATCATAATTAAACATAATATATATAATATTAATAAAAAAAAATAACAAACGAGATATCTTCAAAATTCCAACTGTGTCGAGTGAAGAACAACTTTTATATATGAGACCTATGTGACATTTTTACTTTTGGGGAAGTTCTACATTTTATCCTGACGTCTGCTCGTCAAATCCTTCGCGGCGTCCATTTTTAAAAAGTCTTTATCATGAACATTCTATTTCTTTATATTTTCCTTTCCCGCTCTGTACAAACGCTCAGACAACCTGACGTCTGCTCATCAAATTTACGGCGGCCATTTTTGAAAAGTGACTAATCACCAACAAGAGGCGATCCTGAATTAACCATTCCATTTTCGGTCCAGATCAGACAGCTTGTCGATTAGTCACTCCCATAACCTACAAAATGGCGTCGCTCAGGTGGGAAATTTTTAAGACTCTAATGACGGATATAGCAGTTGTCGGTTTTAGATCAATAAATAACCCATTTATTGATATAGGTGAGGTATGCGTTGTATTATACTATTTTTTGTTGTTAATTCCCAAACACTTTGGGCTACCAAACGGTGTCGGTGAATTCCACTATTTCCTCTCTGACCCAACACCGGACGTCTATCTTGTCAAAATGTCTTAAATTTAGTGTCAGGGCCAGAGGAAAATCGAGTTATACTTCAGCCACGACACATGACAAACATGTCATTTGTTTGACAGTTAATGTGACCGTACATCGTCCACTGAATGCATGTAATCACAGGGGTTCGTTACAAATGTCTGAAATACACATATGCTTTACTGATATGGGTCACAGCGCACGTAACGGGTTCGTTACAAATGTCTGAAATATATATATATACATATATATGTATATATTATAAGAGCAGAAAAAATCATCCTTACGGACGAAGAAATAATACAAAAAGAAAAATTCCCAACAACGAGTCTTAAGTACTTTCATCTCAAGGAGAATTTTCAGACTGTTTATTTGAAGTAGATATTGTGACGTCATAAACTATAACGTCACATAATAGTTCGCTCTAGCAACGTACGCTATATGCGTATCCGTCATAGCGATATCACAGCAATAGAAATATATTATTATGGTCGAGATGAAAGAACTTAAGACTCGTTGTTGAGAATTTTTCCTTTATATATATATATATAGAAAAAATACGATTAACGACCGACTAAAAACCTAGCTGCTTTCACCCTTCACAGGGCTCTATATATATATATAGATAATAAATAAACAAGTCCTTGCGAAGGAAAATATAGAATAATTAATAAATCTGTCAGATCTACCGCTAGGCCTTTCTGCCTTCTAGGGCTTCTTCAGGTGGATTGATGTGTATTTATCACCGATGGTTACATGACATTATCAATATTTGCATAGTCATCAATAAACAATCATAATGACGTTACAAACAATACCAGGACAAAGACAATATCTACATACAATACATTGTAAAAATCATGGTGCATTCCAGCTGGGTTTGAGGGCTTTTATAAACATTTTTTCTTTAAATTCTCTTGCAACTACATCGTCGCTATTAAGTTTGTAAATAGGTAACACATAAAAATCATCTTTAGAACATTGATGCATATGTTTGCTACCTTTTAAAAATCTCAGTTCATTGTCCTTCATTTGTTGTCTATGTACTTTCATTCGTAGCCTCAATTCACATCCGGTTTGTCTGTTATAAAATTACCACATTGTTTACATATAAAAGAGTAAATAACATTCTTAGAATTACAGTTAATGTGTGATCTAATTTCTATTTCGGAACCGTACATATATTTTGTTTTGAACCAATAAATTTAGAAGAACACAATAATCCTTTCAAATTTTTAGGTTGTCTTTTACAGTTTATGATTTTCTTTTTGCAAAGGATTCTCCCCATACGTTCAACTGTCTTCATAAAGTTTTCATAGACTTTGATAATTAGAAACACATTAAAGTTACATGGGTTGAAATTAGAAAACGACGGTATTATTTCACACTTATCATTAATTTTTTGTTCGACGAGTAAAGGCCTCTAGTTCCTAGCCTTTTGAATGCCTTGTAACATAAGTTCATTTTGATAATAACGAGTTTTCACAAAAGAAAAGAGCTCCCGTAACCTGTGTTCTGATATATCAGAATCACTTACTATGGTAATTAATAATATTCAAATAATACATAGTTTATGTGTACTGTGACCCATATCAGTATATAAAACATATGTGTATTTCAGACATTTGTAACGACCCACTGTGATGTAATTGAGAGTTTTCCACATCCGTTGAATACACAATACATCATTTACTTTGATTCGTAATAGGTACTGTACAAAATTTGTCTTTATAATTAGATTGACAGTTTCATCATCAATTTATTTGGATGTTTACATATAAACACAGTAAATCAATGAACATCCATGTTTAATACACAGTAAATCAATGTTCATCCATGTATACTACACTGTAAATCAATGTACATCCATGTATAATACACTGTAAATCAATGTACATCCATGTATAAAATAACTGTAAATCAATGTAGATCCATGTATAACACACTGCATCTGTGGATATATAAGCTCTTCGGTACTGTACCATTTGTTTCTTTAAAAGAGCTAAAAACATGTAGTACATGTATTGTTAAGGATGTACTCTTCTGAGGTTTAAATCACGTTCAAGTCTCGTTTTGATCTAGTGTAACGGGTTTTTGTTATATTTAACAAATTATGATCAAGTTTAAAAGCAAACCCGCATCTAAAAAATATGTCAAAAAACTAGATGCCCGTTGTTTGTAGAACCTTTTTTTTACAAGAATTTTAAAAACCGACCAATTCGGTGGACATTTTGAAAATGTGCTTCACAAAAGGCCAAAATTTCACCTTTTTTGACACTAGATTGATCACTTAAATTGTCATTGTGTCGACATTTCTAATTGTAGCAGGTTTAATTTTGCTGTACAACTTTATAATGTTCAATATGATAAAAATAACATGCAACAAAGTGGAAAATTATACGTTATTGGTATTTTTTTCTTACATATTTAGTGTAACTGAAGTACTTTTGATTTTTGTCATTGTGTCGACATTTCTAATTGTAGCAGGTTCAATTTTGCTGTACAACTTTATAATGTTCAATATGATAAAAATAACATGCAACAAAGTGGAAAATTATACGTTATTGGTATTTTTTTCTTACATATTTAGTGTAACTGAAGTACTTTTGATTTTTGTCATTGTGTCGACATTTCTAATTGTAGCAGGTTCAATTTTGCTGTACAACTTTATAATGTTCAATATGATAAAAATAACATGCAACAAAGTGGAAAATTATACGTTATTGGTATTTTTTTCTTACATATTTAGTGTAACTGAAGTACTTTTGATTTTTGTCATTGTGTCGACATTTCTAATTGTAGCAGGTTCAATTTTGCTGTACAACTTTATAATGTTCAATATGATAAAAATAACATGCAACAAAGTGGAAAATTATACGTTATTGGTATTTTTTCTTACATATTTAGTGTAACTGAAGTACTTTTGATTTTTGAGCCCCCACCCCCCTTTGTGGCTGTTTTAGAAAGAGAAACACATTTTCTTTCGATTCATTAAATATTAAAACAAGGTTAATAAGCAGAACTTTTTATATCAAGCGTTTAATCTGCAAAAAATGGTGAAAAAATGAGTATTTTTTCATTGAAATGTAAGGGGTAGGGGTAACTTAAATCGCCTTTCTGAGTTAAAAGAATACATTCATACATTTCTGATAACACACTTGTTCTGCAAATGGTCAAAACCATAACAATCACCTAAAATCACTTATTGTGTTAAATTGGTATCTTTGACCGACCATAGCACAAAAACAAACACAACGGACATATCATTTTTTTGCATTTTCTCCTTTGCATTAACTCCTTTTTCCAAACATCCATATAAGAAAAAAAGTTTAATACAGGATATCTTTGACTTCTCAGAAGTGTACATCCTTAAGAGTATAAAATGCAATATTATTAGCTTTCTGGTATTGTACAATTGCAGTTAAAAAATCCATATATTGTGATTTGCTCCTACCTATTATAGCTTAATTTTACTTGTTTCACAAGACACATTGTTTGATATACAATATTATGTTATTGTTAACTTCCAGAAAACAAGCATTTCATCATGCTTTATTTCTGTGGCTAGTGTAATAAAAGTGCGGAATGTTCAAATTTACGCTAGTATGATAATTCAAGCACAATTAAATATTACAATAAATTATGATGAACTCTGCAATTTATTTAGGCAGTAGTTCAGATTTGACTGTGTCACAGTTAAAATCTTAGTGTGGAAGATGCAACTAAAAGCCAAATTTTATATTGCTCCCGAAAATTCTGGTTCAGCTTCGACTGATAATAGAACAATAATGTCTTCTGCAAATGACTTGTTTACATTTCATTCTCTTTGTTTGGAAAATGACCTGTGTTTATGGTATTTGTGTATGTTTTCAACCCGCTTCTGTTCTGGTGCACATTTAAAAACAGTTACTTAGATGCATTGTCCGCAATTCCCTTTTTGTTTTGAGAAATATAATTTTACTTAAAAATTAAACAAGAATATGTGTTGAATGTAGTGAAAAATTTGAAATCATAATTAAACAATCTACAACTATTTAATATGCAGAACCAATTCCAGTTTTTGGGTGCTTAAGTACTCATTATTCACTCTTTTATAACTTTGAGGGATCTACCACCAAGGTACCCTTGATCTACAAAGTAATAAATACTAAATAACTCCCATGTGTGTCTATAACAGTTCCATCTAGTCTATTGGAATGCAAAAATAGACTATATCTGTAAAACCAGGAAGAACAACCCCCCGAAATAAATATGCAGTTGACAAAAAATAATTTTGTATATCCATGCAACCATTTTAATAATTATTTTTGTATATCCATGCAATCATTTTATAAAACAAATTAGAAAATTATCTTAAAACTCTGAAGGACTACCTGTATGTGTGTAATAAGAGGATACTTGACACTCTCCAGAGCCAGCAAAATCCTGGATTTGAGGTTATTATATTCAATAGGTTCAATGATGTGAAAATCAAAAGCGATTGTGTCCCCCTTTTTTTTGCTTATCTGGTCCAAAGGTAGACCCGTGAGATAAATATGCTTTATTTTGGCATCCGTCTGTCCGTCAATCAACAATTTCTTCAAATTGTTTTTTTAGAACCACCGATTGAAATTTCAACAAGTATGCGGAGGTAGTGAGGATTCACAAAACAAATGTACAAATAGTCTAGCTGAACACTCATGGGGTTGACTGTAGGTGCAAAAAAGAGGGTTATATTGCCATATTGCTTAAAATATCCTCCCCTCAAAAACTATGAGAAAGATAATGGGATATCATCCATATTTGCTTGGAAGCATTGTGAGGAAGTGAAAATTCAAAATTGTACAAATAGAGGGGCCAAAATCCCAACACAAACTCCACATGGTTGAAGGGCCTGCCCCTAGCTTAGAAACAACTTGATCAAAGTGGTTCAGTGTTCAAACTTAACGGTAGACCCATAGGCAATCACAATGATATGTATATAGTGTTTATGTTTTAAAGACTGATTGGTTTAACTGACTTCCTCTTTGGTTCATATACAGTTATTTAAAGTATCGGTATAAATATTGCCATCAACATCACTGTAGCTAAAGTATCGGTATAAATATTGCCATCAACATCACTGTAGCTAAAGTATCGGTATAAATATTGCCATCAACATCACTGTAGCTAAAGTATCGGTATAAATATTGCCATCAACATCACTGTAGCTAAAGTATCGGTATAAATATTGCCATCAACATCACTGTAGCTAAAGTATCGGTATAAATATTGCCATCAACATCACTGTAGCTAAAGTATCGGTATAAATATTGCCATCAACATCACTGTAGCTAAAGTATCGGTATAAATATTGCCATCAACATCACTGTAGCTAAAGTATCGGTATAAATATTGCCATCAACATCACTGTAGCTAAAGTATCGGTATAAATATTGACTTCAACATCACTGTAGCTAAAGTATCGGTATAAATATTGACATCAACATCACTGTAGCTAAAGTATTGGTATATAGATATACGTTAACCTCCCCTTAATTTTGTGTTGGATATATAAGTTTAGCAAATGACCATGCATCTCGATCAGTCTGTTATTGTAATCTGAAGTCCAGTAATCAAATAATCAAAAGTTATAACCTTTCTCGCTCTCTCCAGAAGATTCTTACACCTGACTAAGGGTTAATCAAGATAATAAATGTATTTATATTTGAATGAAAACCGTATTGAACATTGGAAAACACTTGAAGAAGAGTAAATACCGTTTGAATGGACATTTCGTTTTATGTCACGTACTAGATAACTCAAGATTTTTACGTCATTTTCAAACTACTATCACGGTGGAGTCAATGACTATTATTCAACAATTGACTCAACGTCATGCTTCCATGACAAATAATCCAGTGAAATACCACATTTTTGTTATTTGACCATAAATAATTTAGTAACACAAAGTCTTAACTCTCCATAAAGGAAAGGAGAGTGCTATTGAAAAGTAAACCCCAATTGGCACAACATGTATGCCCCCCCCCCCCCTCCCCCCGTGATTTCAAATATTGGTAAAGGTCATTCTTTTAAATCAACTGTATGGCCCTTCCTCCAGGCATGCTTCTGGCCAAATACCAACGCCCTGAGACCCCTGTGACCTTGAACATGGGTGAAGGTCATTGATTTAGTCGTTCGCCCCAACATGCCATTGAAATTTGATCGCTACCGAGAACCAGAAAATGCATCCTCAGGAAAATATACGCATGAGCATGACCATGAGCATCCTTTAGACCACATCATACCAGACCATTAAGTTAATATCTTCAACTGATTTCTAAATATTCTGGATTGAAAAAAATTGATTTCCTTTTAAAAAAAAATTGGTCCCTGTGACCTGCAAAACAGGTCAAGGTCATTCAATTTAATGCATGTGATGGACAATATTTTTTTCTGCATGTTACAATTTATATACCAAGACCCTTTATCTAATAGAACTTGAGAAGGAAGAGTTTGATGTTTGTTACTAAAAATAGCACCAGTTGAAATTTGACCCTACTTAAAACCTAAAGTTGATCTTTTACACAAAAATATTAATGAGAGAAAATTCTGTATTTCTGGTCAACATAACATATCCAAAGGTGAAAATGATGACCTCTTAGACCAAAGGAAGTATTTAAAATGACTTAGGACTTAAACGGTTAATGTTATAGAAAAAAATGAAGACATCAAACTTATAGTAATGGAATTCTCAATCGAATTGAGAAACAGATTTTCAAAAACAAATATTAAATGTTATGATAGTTCAAACATTTTGACCTATGACGCCATAGTTGCCATATTGGGTGTGAAACTAATTGAAAATATTGAAGGCGCACACCTACTGCCCATGACCTACAACATACCTGAAAGATAATAAGCACACCTGATACCAAGCAGGCTAGGCAGTATAATAATAAAAAGAACAAGAAACAAAAACAATAGGCCTAAAGCTCTAAATATATATTTATGTTTAACTATATTACCATAATTAGCTGAATTTGTTGCAATTTCTTTGTCAGACAATCGGGTTAATGTACATAAATATTTTACAATGTACTTAGGCCAAATCATCGAGTTACATAATGTCTTGTTTGTACAGTTTTTTTTCTTTTTTAATTCTACATGCTTTTGTTGTTTTCAAGGTTTCTGGAAGACAGGTAAGCAACTCACTTCATTCTTTTAAAATAAATTTCACATACATGCACATGAAATTATATTTAATTGTACAGACTTGTATAGTTATCTTTTAATGTGTGATATTTAAGGTCTTTATATTTTTCATATTTTGTATTTTGTCTATTTCCAAATTATTGATAAAAGCAACGCCTAACAATCATTATGTGTTCAATTTTGTTTCAGATTTGCAGGTACTGCCATTCGTTTGGTGTGAGTATACATTTTTCCATTTATTTATTGCTTCAGTCACGTATAAACGTTTCGATGTTTTCCTTGAATTAAATGTACATTTTTCTTTACTGAACAATGATCCTTGTTCTATTTCTTGACCTTATTTAAATCTACACGGCTTGTGATAAAACATCGTCTAAACAGGCGAAAAAACTTATTGAAAAAAAGTTTGATTATTATAATCAGATAACGGACAGCAAGTTAAAAAGCCCTCTATTTCAGTCTAGCAAATTTGCATATTTTGAGGGCGGTTAATATATATTCATTTACCTATATTCATCTTTCACTTGATGTGTGACGCAATGCGATAGTCTGTTCATTACCAATACTGTCACGCCTGCGATCAACACTTTTTTCAATTGACATATTTTAAACATATTTGCAAAGATGCCCTTCACAACATAATAGCTTGTGACACCTAACAACTTTTTGTATTGCTGTTTACGGAAGTAAAAACACAATCGAATAAAGAAACAAATGCTTTTCCCCAAAGAGACGTCAGCCTAAACCAAGTACACTTTACGCAACATTTTGCAACTGAAGATGTAATTTATAAATCTGTACCACGGTCATTACCCGATGATGGTTATATAGAGTGAAACTAAGTAAGTGTGGTGTAAGTAGGATTAAAATCAGGTTGTGTTTCCCATATGGAAATAATATTATTTTTATCTATAAGATCCGCAGGAGGTCCAAAATCGGGAGTGTCCCACCTCAATATATATAATAGGCCTACGCATATATGCCTTATATATACCGAAACTGAAGTCATGGATCTGAACAAAAAATCGTTGTCTTTGAATGCAGCGAATAGAAGTTACCGTTATGATTGGTCAATATCAAAAAGTGATATTTTTACACTGCGAAAATATCACTTTTGATATTTGTCACAGTGTGAAAGATAGAATCCGATATTTTACTTGCAAAACTGTAATAAATTGTTCTCTTTACCTGTAGTGACTTTATCACATTCTGATCGTCCACATGACGAAAACTTACGACAAATTGCTAATATATATTCTGTCAATGATTACACAATTGTGATAGTGATTTTAAAAGGACGATGAAAAGCTTATTGAAGTGGGAGGGGATAATTTAAATCATTTACCTGAATTCACCCACAAACCCTTATATATTAGAATGAAATAGTAAAACTTTCATCTAATTCACATTTGCCAGTGGCTGTGACGTTTGATTGACACCAAACGAAACCTTCGAAACAACGGGGGTAAACAAGAGCTATAATTATAGCTACCATCAGGTCGAACAAAAGTTTTGTCTTTTTTCGTTGATTTTTTTTAATCACAATCTGGAATCAACCATATTAGGTCAGATAATTTGTGTTCATATCTACGTGTTCTTATCCAAGCAATTAATCAATTTGCATCCGCACTTTTAATGAAGTCACAACTAAAAGACGGTAAATTAAGGAGTTAAACTAGCATTTTATTAGTATTTTACATCACGTAAATGGAAATGGACATGTTTATATTGGGTATTTTGATATAGAAATACAAGCATTTTAAGCAGTTATCTAAATATATCAGTAGATAATGAGGTTTATGAAATGAGCATTAGGATTTAATAGGCTCTTTTGTCACAATCATTTAGTTTTTGACACTAAACGAACTGTTATTCCCAGCCGTATGTGAAGGTTAACAATATGCTCTATTTACAGTGCAGCCACTGTTATATCTACACATCTTCCATATTATCAGGGACGTCGTGTTCATTGTGAAGGAAAACATATATATACCCGATATTTGAACTGATGAACCCCGAAGTAACCACTGATGTCATATGACCACATTATCTGTCACCTCATCAAAATTCTCGTCAGCGCGGGCGTGCATCTTCAATTGCCAACAAATAACTAAAGAAGCACATCTGAATATTTGTAGAAACTCGCTTACTCCAATTGGTATCTCTGCTTAGCGAAGTTGGTTGGGATATAGAAATAGGGTGCATCCGTCCGTTCGTCCGTCTGTGCAAAATAAGAAAAAAGCTCAGTTAAGTCTCTATCTAGGTAACTCTAAGTGATGTATGGATACGACTTGCCTCAACCTCAATGATCATTTAGGGTAGCTCTTCTGAACACATGATGCGGATGCTGAGTTTGACCTCCATTTTACGGTTCAGTGATTTCTTTACTCTTCCTCTCATACATCACATTAAGAACAGTAAGCAATGTCACTTCTGAGTAACATATACATGACACATAAATATGTTTCCTTATTGTTACATCGATTTAAAAATATCAGAAATATGTTTAAGTCTGATATCATTATATAGCATATCGATTTTAACATATAAGTAATCGATTTAAGGTCTGATTTCATTACATAGTATATCGGTTTAAACATATAAGCAATAGATTAAGGTCTGATATCATTGCATAACATATCGATTTTAAAATATAAGCAATATATTTCAAAGTATATCGATTAAAACATACATGTCTGATATCATTACATAGCAGATCAGTTTAAACATATACTAGTAAGCAATAGATTTTGGTCTGATATCATTACATAGTATTTCGATTTAAACATTTGTAATAGATTTTGGTCTGATATCATTACATATTATTTAGATTTAAACATATGAGTAATAAATTTAAGTCTGATATCGTTACATAGGATATTGATTCAAACATTTAGTACTACATTTAAGTTTGTATTATTACATAACATTTCGATTTCAAATATACTTGTAAGTAATAGATTTAAGTCTGATATCAATACATAGTATATCGATTTCAACATATCAGTAATAGATTTAAGTCTGATATCATTACATAGCATATCGATTTAAACACGTGAGTACTAGATTTAAGTATGATATCATTACATAGTATATCGATTTCAACATATCAGTAATAAATTTAAGTCTGATATCATTACATAGCATATCGATTTAAACACGTGAGTACTAGATTTAAGTATGATATCATTACATAGTATATCGGTTTAAACATATAAGTACTATATTTAAGTCTGATATCATTACATAGCATATCGATATAAACATATAAGTACTAAATTTCAAGTCCGACTTAATTTCTTAGCATATCGATTTAAACATATAAGTAATATATTTAAGTCTGATATAATATATCGATATAAACATTGTTGCCGTTTTTCCAATCAGTGACGATCTATGAAATAATGTACCTCATGTTTTATTTGTATTTAGGTATTGTTTAGACATGATTTCTGTAACTGTTAAGGCAGAGTGAATTTTGTACATCATTCCGACAGGTAGGACCTTTTCAGACTATTAGATTAGTTTGTTGCTATAAATACGTTTCCTTTACTGATTTGTTTCAATTTATTGATTTTTCTAGATTATCATATGCTGACAATCTGTTACACAGGTACGTGTTTTAAAATTAATCGGAATGTCTATGGACAATGATTATTTTTGCTACATAATAAATATAATGGTATACTCTGGATAAATTGGGGTGATAGAGGTAACATACTGGAAATATCAAATTATGATACACTGTGAGAGGTAAGTACATATACATGTATGTCACTTATATTTTGATCACCTAAACTGTTACTAAGCAATCACTACGCCACAACTCTGATTAATATCAAAAAGTCACGAAACCATGTTCTTTTATGTAAACTATTAAGTAAGTAATAATGAAACTAACCTGGGACTTTCTCTGGCGTATTTTAGCATCATATAAATGTGCATCCTTTTTTATTGCGATATGTTAACTTTCAATTCAGTCAAACATAACATAATGATTCTGAAATAGTCGATCATGGAGTTCTGTAAAGGTTCAGATATATGTTTACGTGTATAAGAATAAGGCAAGTATATATACACCTGTTTATATAAATTATGACAAGATCATCTATCATTTCCCCTTTATATATTTTCAAGGACTAATAGAAGTTTAAGTTACAAGAACTCTGCCCGCGTCCATCAGGACACACACGCGTTACTGTTTAAAACTCGTTTCAGAGTTGTTGCAAATTATGTGGAAGTGTCGTTCAGTTTTCGGTATCCTGTATCTATTACCAAATGTTATTGGTGTAATCACATGTGTATGTCTTACTATCATCTCTCGTGAATTTTTATTAATTATAAACAACACCGTGCTAGTTGTCTTTACTATCAGTGTATAGCATTGAAAGACATTATTAAGTAGAACTAACGTTTTACGCATAATGGTTTAATATGTTAGTCATACAAAGAAGAATTATGATTTAAAGTATTCTTCAATTACAGCTTGGAAACAGCTTCTAAAATTGAAGAGTGAGTACATTAAGACTGCATCCATAGCTGAGTATTAAATTAATGTTGTAATCCGTTAGGAAAATCGACAATATTTTCAAATATATTCTTTATTTTCATTATAGTGCTTGCTCACTGATCCATAATGTTATGAACAGAAATACAAAGACAACTGTTAAATAAAGCAAACTACGTGTCATTAACTACATTACTTAGTTTTAACACATGTAGCCTACTAAGAACATGGTGTAGTCCGTATAAATAACACCATCGGGTAACAATACGACTTTTGGCATTTAGTATGTATTTAGACCTGATGTATCATCACATCACATAATGATCACATGGTTGTCGTGAAACTTTAGGCGACTGAAATGCATAAAGCTTTTATAAGATATTTTGTATGTGATTCAGATACATAACAAAATTAAACGATGCCTTGACTCTAATTGCGCGGGTATCGTCATCAAAGTCTTACATAACTCAAATAGCCGGTAACGACTGCTCAGAGTGAGCACAGATTATATACTCATTTTAGCTTTGGTAGACTGGTATCAATATATATACCTTATTAAACTATATTAGTGTCATTCGAAGTTCTTATTCACATGTTATATGAATATAGCAAGATAGGGACAACCAGACCGTAACTGTAAGATATTTAGTTGAACAATTGTTTATAAATGTTAGAAGTATAAAATTGAAACAGTGAGATTTTCAATGAATATCTATTGTTTTCTGTTGGCAGGATCGACTCTGAACAACTGCCTCGACTGAATAAGTAAGTTATTAATACATTCTCTTCATTATTCCGCTTTACGCTGGTAATTATTATGCCAGGCACATGCCAGGTAAAGCTCCGGTCACTCATCAAAATGTTTTTTATCTGTTCTGTTACCTCGGAGCCTAACCATTCTTGACAATCTAACTGTGTAACACGTATTATACAATAGAACATAATACTTATCATTTTGATGAGAAATCAATATATGTAGTGAACGTTATTGCACACGAGCCTTCCAGATTTATTTCATTTCGTAATATTGATCAACCAATTTACGAAATCGCACAGTTGTGCGGAGAGAAGCGCACAACTGGGCGAATGATTGTTAAATCGCACAGTTTCGCGTACGGCGATGTGCGGACGGTGTGTGCACGATGTGCGCACGCTTATTTTGGAGCGTTGTGCGGTCACACAACTGTTACATCACTTAAAGTTTCAAGAACGTTCTAAGCAGCATTATGTTGATATTGCAAGAATATCCAAATTAAGGTAAATCCAATTTTTCTCTGTAGTTCATACTTTTTTTTTTTCTGTAGTTCATACTTTTTTCTTTTTTTTCCTTCGTTCCTTAACTAGGTTGATGGAACAATTAAGAGCTTACATGAATGTTGGTAAGCATTTTAAAATTAATTCACTTCATGTACAGTTAAACTTTAACTATTAAATAAAATTTCATTGAAGTATATTATATTCAAGAAAAACATATCTATCAAGAAGTTCTTTTTCTCTGACACATCAATTTACCAATACCTATTTATGTATAGTATCGAAGACTTTTTGCGAATCTTGGTTGAAGCTGATTGCACTATGTTTCCCGCAAGGAAACTACAGAGCGTACATATTTACATCTGTAATACATGTGGCTAAGCACCCTTCCATATACAGTCATTTCGTTTAACGGCGATTAAGGTCCTTAGTGAACTGTTCTTCCTTTTATACTATGACATGAAACTTAAATAAGTGTTCCATATAAACCGAAATTGATAAAATCGTTGCGAAAATCAGGTGTAATTTTATCAAGTTTTCGTATGTGATAATAGCTTAGTATCAAAACCTGATTCATATTATTAATAGATGAAACGGATGTGGTGTGAATAGGATAAAAACGACATTTCCTCGTTAATTTCTTTTCCAAGAAAAGTGCAAAGTTCAGATCATCTCATCAGGTTGATAATAATACACACACTGTTTAAGTTACAAAGGGAAGACAATGATCAAACAGATGCGTGTAGCTAGCAGCAAAACGTTATTTGAGCGAGAAATGACCAAAGAGACGAGTTAGAACTGCTCATAAGGGGTTATATTTATTATACAGTGCATTTATTTCCAGAAAATACATGGAATAACTTATTTGTATACAGTTATTTTTATACAGCTTCATCAATGAGTCAGCACAAAGTTAACACTAAGAACACATTATTTAAGTATCTGACGCAAGCAGAACAGAAGTGACGTATCGTTCCATTCTTGTGCGTACTGGTTAGAAGATCATTGCCAATCGTTGTTAATTAAATTGAACGGAGCTTCATTACATATCTATATATCTTATCAAAGCAAATGATATTGTTTGATTGATAACGCATAACGAACGGTGACGGATTGCTTACAGCCAGGTCTTTCTATTGGATTCCAAACAGTCATTTCGTTTATACTTGCATGGAAAGTAATTTAATTGAAATATTCAACACACTGCTGCACAATGTGTCTATTGCATTTGACTATTAACATAGCACTGCTTTTGTAATTGAAACATGCACTTTCAAAACATTTTCCTCAATTTGGTAAATATGAATTTTAAAAAATGGTTTTATTAGCAAAACCTGTTACTTTTTTAAGCTATGTACAATATAAGCCTATGTACACTAAGTTGTTATACATTTATGAATCAAATGACGAATGAAAACTCAAATAATTCATATAAGAAAAGCTATTATGCTCTGCCAAAAAACCCAGAAAGTGGGTCATGTATATACATTAATTTCATGAAAAATAGTTCACAGTTTAATAAAAAAAAAAGTATTAGTAAGTTTCGTTTGCTTGAAAAAACATAGGAGCGTGGTTTCAAAAAGAGCATTTGAAACCAAAAAGAACCATGGAAGAAATGCAATTTTCCATATAATCATATAATTTGGATTTCAAATTGTACACTTTATATCCATTTACATCACCTTAAGGCAATGCTTACATTGTAACCCATCACCATGGTGAGCTTTACAAATCGTCTGTTGTTTGTGGTCCGTGGTTCGTCTATCCGCCGTCCGTCATTGAGGAATTCTTGTTATCGTTATTATTCCGCGAAAATGAACTGATCTTTCTCAAACTTCATATGTAGGCTTCTGTGGTCAATAGTTGCACATGTGTCAGTATGGAAATAATCGGAAAATAAAGGTCTTGGAGCTCAAGTTTATTATCACCATTTCTCAATGACTGCATGTATTCGACAGATCTTCCTCAAATTACATATGCAATATGATTCCACTTGGTCCATATTTCTGTTTGTTTCATTTTGGGTCTGTCAGTCAGACATCTTTGATTTTGAAAGTTTGTTATTCTAACCAGATATTTTTAAGATTTCATATGTAGATTTTCCCTTGGTCCATAATGATGCATGTATCATTTTAAGACTGATCTAATTAACAAAATAGTCGTTAGACAGCCTTCTGTATCTTTAGGATTTCGAGTGTGTTATCGCTGTTCTTCAAAGAGTATTTGACAGATCAAATTTCAGAAATACAAATGTAGGTTACCTTTGGTCCATAATTGTGCATCTTTCAGTTTGATACTTATCAGATAAAACAAGATTGCCACCAGTGAGCCATCTTTGATTTTGGCCGTTCAATTTGTTATCGCTATTTCTCAAGAAATAAACAACGACCTCACTTTATAGGAAAACTTTCATACCTTATACGATTTTAATTTAGTTACAACCGATATATTTATTGTTGACGAAACCATTAATCCAACACATAAGAGAATTGAATGTGAACTCTTGTTAACATGAGACAGTTCCTAATTGTGTATGGTATGCTAGCCTTACCAGGACGATGGTTGTGCGGCTTGTATGACCAACATATATTGGGAAATCTTCCACTTTGACGAAAGTATGTAAATCAGCTTCAATTGATGAATCTCAGTGTCATTTTACAGAGTCATACAATGTCATTTTAATACATAAGCAATATCTGGATGACATATCTGATATTTAATTCAGCGGTCGCACTATTAGAGTGTCTCGACTCTAAAAAGGACAAAGAAAACAGACGTTTTTGAAAGCTCGCAGAGTGTGTTTTTGATTACCGTGGAGTTCAAAACAAACCAAGCATTTATCATTCATACCAAACTGATGAGGGAGGCACGGTAGTCTAGTGGTAGAACGTCGGGCTCGTGTCTGAAGGGTTGCTAGTTCGAGTCACGGCACGGCACTGTGTTGTATCTTTGAGCAAGATATATTACCCCGCTTTGTTCCAGTCTACTCAGCTGTAAATGAGTACGGTGTTGGGTAGTGCTAGAATTGGAGAATGCTAGCGTTTAGCGCCGAAATGGCAGCACCAGCTGTATGCTCTCCAGGGAGTTGAGAAAGATATTCGCTGGTTGCAAAGGCCCTATAACCACGGATAATAATGTATGAACCGCTTTGAGACGACCTATGTTGTGATAAAGTGGAATATAAGAACCTTGAATTATTATTATTATTATTATGAATCTCATTCCGTATAGTCTGCAGCCTCGTTTAACAAAATCGATAATAAAACGATACCAATAAAATAAAATAAAAGTGTGTTCAAAAATCCCCAATAAAACAGCTTTTAATGCCAGTATGAAAAAGATTCTGGTTGCATATATTTGAAATATCCTGAAACAGGCACAATGATCTGCCAAAATCTGCAGGATTGTTACGATATAATCTGAAGATTAGCCATTTCTAAGGGACATGCTGTTTTTTCTTCTTGTCGACTTGCTTTGGTTTCATAAGAGGCTAAATTAATTATAAATCTAATAAGTAATGGTAACAAAACTCCAGCTAAGTCAATTCAACTTATATATTTATCAACTGTGTGTCATTTTAAGTAACAAGATATGTATTAAACCCCTCGATCATATGTAACTTCCTGAACTTCAAAGCAAAGAAAGTACATACTCATATGTCTGTCGGTTTTGTTTACATTTCGATAATCTTGTTATGTTATTTCCCACGTCTGTGGTATGACTGCTTTTGTATCGATAGATATCTGATGTAAAAAACAAGAGACATGAACCTTGGTTAAGGATTCTTCTTAGACATAAGAAGCAATCTGTCAAGGAAATCCATAATCAGTTAATAGATAGTGTCTGATATAAAAATCAGAATTTCAACACGTGTTTATTCCAACGAGAAACTCAATTAAACGTATGTCGGCAACTAATCACATTATTGAACACCTTCTTATATCAGACAAGGATTTGCCCTATTCCTACAAGACAAACATGAGGTATACCAACAAAACCTTTATTCATAATTATTAACATATACAGCTACTTTCAACGTTGGTAATCATAAATAACAGATTTTCAAACAAGATTGACTTACATACATCAGAATGGTATCTGAAAGCTTGATATCCATAGTTTTGATCCATGAAGAAAAATGGTGACGGTTTCGATTAAGGTGAAACTTGATGAATCTTTCTTTATACTATATTAGTCTTAACCTCGTAGTTGAAATGAATTCTGATGCGGCTAACTGTTGTAGTGAACAGTAACAGACTTTGTCACGTTCTAGAAACCTTTCCCCCGTTGCTTTATCTTTACGAGAACGCGGTTATCTGGGTATTTTTCGTTCGTTTGACATTTGACCATCCTAAGTGGATGGAAGTGTCATTTATTATTACTTAAAACAAGCGAATACCGGAGTGTCAACAAAATCGTAGTCGGTACTCAAAATGATAAACAATGGCAAAATGTGATTTGGTAGCTTTAACGCTCTTTGGATTTAACCTTGATTTTGCTTGGCGGATGTAATAGATAAAGCAGAACATGCTTACCTTTCTGGTCTTCGATTTTTGCTTTGATTATTAACAATTTGGCTGTTAATTTACTAATTTTAATTACAGTTCGCATATGTTTCCTGTATTCTTGATAATGTAGATAATGTTCAACAAAACGTATCAATTAAACGTTTTATTGATAAAAACTAAATGTGACTCTGTTCCGTTTACTTTCAAATATGTTTATTCAGCAATGAACACGGTCTGAAAAGACACACAAAGTAGTGATAAATTGCACAATAATATTAGGGTGAATTACGTATAGAAACTAATCATAACATACAATCCTCTATCTCCCCCAAGTCTTTGGTACACGTAAGTAATAGGGTCGCTCGTATTAGTCCTAGGAACAAAGACTGATGTGAAATATGAGTATTATTAAGAAATGTCCGACTAATTGTCCTAAAATAAACAAAATGAAGCACTGAGTCTCCGTGAAAAGTTGCAAAACAGATATAACACTTAGGAAATGTTCCAAGTAGAAACAAGTCAATTGTTAAGTGGACATCTTATAATCTGAATGCTAAGCTGGTTTCTTTGTGGCACGACCAGAAGTCCGGATCGATGCAGCAGACGGAACTTCTGCTTGTGGCGTATGTGTCGAGATAGGTGGCATCGTTGCCGGGGGTGTGGTGATTTTGCTCACTGGGGTTGCAGGAGAATCAAACGCTAGATGACGTCGACTGAAGTGTCTCGAATATCAAATGGTGGTGAAGGGTGATCAACATCAGATGATGAACGATGCAAACGTTGTATGGTTCTAGTAGTCAACGGAGTGGATGGTGGATGACTCGTATCCTTACGGGGAGGGTTGCTTTCTTCACTGACGACGGTGTCTGGGGCGTAAGAAGCAGGAGACGTCGTACGATGGGAGAGTCCAATTTGATTGTCAATTGTGTAGCGCGCTGGTGGCGTAACGACTGGGATATACTTCCTGTTGCGTAAGGTAACACGGCCAGATCCGTCAACCCAAACTACATATTGATCAAACTGGCGAACTTCGGTAATAATTCCAGTCTTGTCCCATTTAAGGGGGTGAGAACCAACTTGATTTTGGATGCGTACAAGGTCTCCAACTGCAAGAGGTAAGAGGCGTTTGGTGTGTTCAGACCAACGTTCACTTTCTCGCATGTGACGATTCCGTAACGCCTCCTCGCGAGCTGCTAAAGTCTCCAACCAAGTGTTGTGTGTAATGTACCGACCGGGTGGTATAGGAATAAAGTCTCGTATAGGACGACCGAACACGCACATAGCAGGGGATAGTTTTGTGTCTCTGTCAGGTGTGTTACGATACTGAAGAATAACGCGCTGGAATGCGTCGGTGTTTAAGTCGCCATTGGGACTGGTGTTGCCAGTGATCAGACGCTTCACTGTTTTGACTCCCACTACAGCACGGCAGTTACTATGGGAAAAAGCTACAGATGACAGTCTATGGTGAAAGCCCAAGTTCCTGAGAAATCGACGTGTGGCCGCCGAAGTGAACTCGGGTCCACCATCTGATGCTAGTTCATCAGGGATACCAAAAGTAACAAATGTCCTTCGGAGACAGTCTATTAAACCATTGGAACCATCAGAGGGTCTCTCCACCACCGGCCAGTTAGAATAACGATCAACTACCACTAGGTAATTACAACCCATGTAGTGGAAGAAATCTGCACACACGCATTGGAATGGATAGTCAGGAGTTATTAAAGGCGTCGGTGGTGCATTCGGGTTAGATGGAGCAATACGTTTGCAGTGGTTACAAGTTGCGCGTAGGAAGGCGATGGCAGGCGTGATACCAGGCCAGAAAATTGACGCGTCAGCTCTTGAAGTCATGGATGTCACCCATTGATGTGCCGAATGCAGAGAGGCAAGGGTTTCTTCCCGGAGTGATGGTGGAATGACTATTCTGTCTATAAAAAGTACTACACCATCAACCGTATGGAGGTCGTCGCGGAATGGGAAATATTCTTGCAGTGGCCTAGGCAGCTCGTGACGGGTTCCCGGTATACCGGCCTCTATCAGAGCGATTAACGCCTGCATGTTGTCATCGCTGGTGGTAGTGGTTCTAACACGCTCCCAGGTGACGGATCGTACATTGATCGCATCTAGTGTTGAGGAGGTTGATGCCACGACATGCTCCTCGACAAATGCTAGTCCTGATGAAGGCATGCGTAGACCACTCATTAGACCAAAGTGGGCGATGTCGCCGGCAGGAAATGACAGTGCTGCAATGTCGTCCTCGAGCACAAGTTTCTCGGGCTCACCAATAGGATGTCGGCAGCACGATGTCGTATGCCAGGCACATGAAGCATTCAAAAACGGTATCGTAGTGTTTTCTCCTTGAGGTTACGAAGTCTGTTGTTAGGAATGTTTTCCAGTGATCTATCGCCAAATAACTTCAACAATGGCTTATGATCAACAGCTATGATCAAGTTGTCGCACCCAAGAACGAAGTGTCGAGCTTTATCAAGGGCATCTGCTACTGCCAGGGCCCCGCCCTCAACCGGCGCGTAACGCGTCTCTACCGCATGTGTGAACCGACTACCTACGAGTGTAACTTTCCAACCATCCCGGCAGCATAGCAGGCTTTCATTAGCACTAGCGCAGTGTTTCTGTAGCAACCAAAATCCAATGCCAGTCTTTGACCAGTCTGTCGTAAGACACGTCAATTTACTTGGGTCGAAAATCCGTACACCCTGCTCAATCTCGTTTGCAATGACAATTTTGGATTCCTCAAAAGTCGTTGGAGATCTTCAGTCCACTGAAACGGTTGATCTGGTTTGAGCAACTGACGGAAAGGAAGCATATTCTCAGGCATACTAAAGGCATACGACACCTGATTGACTAGTCCAAACCATGACCGCACATCTGTGATGTTCCTGGGTGTCGGAAAATCCAGGATGGCGCGTTGGTATTTCTGTGAATGCCGTACACTATCGTTGGTTATTTCAAACCCAGCGAATTCGAGTGTGTCCTCTGCAAATACAAATTTGTCAGGGTTCAGCGTTATATCGTTACGGCCGCATATGTCAAGCCACTGGACTGCCTGAAAGAAGCTTTCTTCAACAGTGTCTGACCATAAAAATACATCGTCAACACATTTGGTTTTGTTGGGGATGTCCGAAACAAGCTCGTTATAGTGCCTGGTGTATCCGACGCCCGATGCAATGTAGCCTTGGGGTGCAGTTTTGTAACGGTACCTCCCCCAAGGGGTAATTAATGTGGTCAAGTGTCTGTCCTCTTCACAGATGGGTACACTGTGATAACCGTTCCATGCATCAATTAATGTCTTCTTCTTTCCATGTGGAATAGACCGGGATTGGTGGAATGGCGAAGGACTGTGATGAGTCTCGCGAGTGAAATGTGCATTTAAGGGTTGGAAGTCAACAGTGCGCCGAGGTGTACCATTCTTTTTCGAACAAATAACCATTCTATGGCACCAAGTGACAGGCTCACCAATCGGAACAGGTTCAATAATCCCCAAACGAACATCTTGGTCTAGTCCAGCATTTACTGCACCCTGCCAGTGGATTGGAACGTGTACAGGTGTATGGTGAGCGACAGGTTTCGCGTTGGAGTCCACCATGAGCTTCAATTGAGGTCCATTCATGAGTGGTAAAATCTGGTGTTCACATGTGTTGAATGTGCTAGATTTGTAGCGGTCAAGAAGGTAACCTTTTAAAGGCCAATGACGACCTAGTTTAAAATCCGTACGGATTCTTATCAGTGATGATCTGTTGGGGGCGGAGTCTAGCAGCTCTAATCAGTAAACTCCCTAGCAGCAGCAAATTGTAAACACATACACGTGGTCATACATGTGCCAGACCACTAGCTCATAACAGGTCTTTGAGATTGCATGCTAAAATAAAGTCTACTTACTATGGTGTGACATAAATCCCAAAATCATATTATTTTAGTTCTACAAACACATAAATCAGACACAATCTTCATCATTCTGTTCCATTTGTTTGACCTGTAACTATAGCTCAATGCACTATACACTTTTTTCCCTTTTGCCGTTCTCCATGCCCTAGGAATGTTTTTTCGATTGATAGATGTGTATTTACGGTCTACATTGGTGTTCCAGTGACACACTGCAAGTTCAGATCGTGTTTCATATTGTTTGTCATTAAATGAAAGCCGTTTATCATGAAAAATGTTCATCACATTGTTGAAACTTTCAACATAAAATGTGTCTCGTGCAAGGACAAAATCATGTGGACTCTTATACAACACAGAACTTGTTAGCACTTTGAAGAGGAGTTTTGTGGCGACTGCATCTGAAAGAATTTGTCTAGATGATTCATAATTTTTATCTTTCCTGCATCTACTCTCAGCATAACACCCCGCGTGATTTCCTTTGTAATGCTCAATGATGTTGAGAAGGTTCCGTTTCAGGATCTCAGGGTCCCCATTGCAATTTTTCATACACCAGATCGCATGTGTGAGTGTCGTTTCAACTTTGTCCTGAAGAAGAGGTGACCAATTTTTCCCTTTTTGATATAGTGGCCCTGTTGACACATTGTGCAATGCCTTTTTCAGGCTCTCTGTTGCATGCCAGCTATCATTTTGGTTTGTTGAGTGTCCTGTTTCTCTGACATATTTGTTGATTGCCGTGTTTCTGTCGTGTGTGTGTACATTGATGGTGACAACATTTTCATTCATTTCTTCATATTCTTGTCGGATGGCAGTGGAATGCATTTCATAGAATTCTTTTCGTTTCTCCGTTGTTATCGTCCAAGTCCTGCTCCATTGCAAAGCCGTGTGTAGTGAATCGGAAGCATTCCACTACAGACCATCCCATGGTAAATCCTGTAATTCACAAGATACCTGTTGTTGGGTAGATATGGTGATGAAGACCACACAATGCTATGACATTTGTCTTTGCTACAGTTTAATCGAAGTGCAGCGACATGGCCTTTCATGGTCAATTTCTTAACACATACATTTCAATTGCATATCCTTGAGTGATTTTGTGTCACTTCATACAGTTTCTCCACAGACGACTGTGTAGTAAGAAAAATCTTTTGGTCAGTATTTGATTAACCAGCTTGTATGTAAGTATTGAAGTTGAGACATTCTTGCTGTTTTTCCTGACCCTTATGTCCCTGTAGAAAACAAGCCAACACTTCAGTCATTATATCTCCATTGTTAAAAGGAGCTTTAAAAGAGATTTTGGACATCATGTTTATTCAGCAATGAACACGGTCTGAAAAGACACACAAAGTAGTGATAAATTGAACAATAATAATTAGCATGAATTACGTATAGAAACTAATCATAACATACAATCCTCTAAAAACTATATATGCTGACAGTATTCATTGTTGTGATATCAGTATTCATCTAATCGTTCGCCTGACACGTGGCACATGTTCATTTCGACTTATCAGATACAAGATTGTTTGTATTATATGTTTAACGTAATTATATCATAGATATATCATGATTATATCATGCCTTAATATTTCAGGGGCTGTTCAGAGATGTAAATATATTCATTAGAGTCACATTTAGAAATTCAACAATGCAATGAAAATATGAAGCTCCAATAAAGATATTATTTAGGCGGTTTGTTATTGATATATCCTTTTTCAATTTTTTGTATAATTATATGTCAAGAGACATCTCAATCGGGATATACTGTTTTGGACTATTTTTAAGACGTAGAGTCATTTCGTATCTTACCTCGTAGCTATATCTGCACAATCATTCAACTTAATGGACGTTACCCCGTCCAACACCACATTGCTAATATTTGGTCCAAAACAGCAGCTCTATTTTAGCAAAGTTTACATAACACTTGACTTAGAAGGTGCTTTATTTAACAAACTTTTAAGATAAGCTTACCTTATTTTGTATTTCACAACGCCATAATGGACATTATTTGCTGGAGTCATGTCATAGTCACGTTTAAAGCAAAATTTAATATCAGTGATCAGATAATAAGTGTGGTTATCATCAACTTTGTTAAATTAATATTTGTTAATGGTACCTTTGTTGAATTATTTCTTTCATTTGTTCCCTTTATTTAGGTTATTTATTCACGTTGCATCATCAAAGTTACAAATGTCAATATAGACTCAGTTTTTTTTATATGATGATAATGTTGGTCATCTTATCATTTCATTTATATCTGACCTCATTTTTATGTCCCTCCTTTTCTTTATTTCGTTTATCTAAAAAAACAATTATATCTAAATTTATATATATCTTACTATTGGCAATAAACAAATATAAATCATTTGATCTTCTTGTAATATAGATTTTAATTTATTTGTTTGTGATAGAACATTGAATAGCTTTTGAAGATCAATTATAATATGAACATATTCATGAAACAATTGAGGTTAACAAATGCAATTACATTATCATATATACAGCTGTAGTAAATCATCCATTTTATTTCAGGATTTTATGTGTTCAATCATTGTCTCAACAGTAAGTATTATTTAAGAAATAATTAACATATGTGCGTGCATTATGGTGGACTATATAACGAGGGTGAGAAAATGGTGGTAAAAATAATTAACGAAGGCCGTTCGAACGTTTTTGAGTTATTTTTATTCTACCACGTCAAATGTAACTAATTGTAAAGTTTTGCTGTCTTATAAGGCGACATGACCTAGATAATTCGATATGTAAATTAGACGCTGTTCTTTTGCGCGTGCAAGATTTATCACGTGATCAAGTTGCCTCGTTTTAACTTCATCAATGTCGCGCCAACATTTCTCAGTGTGTAGGGTTGGGATTCCCGGATTGCGTATACTTCTAAAACCATCATCATCGTACCAATATCAAGCGGATTTTCTTGGAAGTGCCAGTGATACAACATCATACGATAGGAGTGACATGAGTTGGTATATTTAGTTGATTGCCATGACGTGATGGAAAGTCGCTGACCGGCTGATCATGATGCGACCTTCACCTTCACCGATTTCACTGGACAGCTGTGTTTTGCAACCACTGTTCAGACCGATGCTACTTTTTGCAACATTATTCTTCACACACGGTATGTACACTGCAGGCGAATGTTCGACATCACTTTGTTTTTTGAAAGCAGACGACGTTTTGCAGACATGAAACAACTGAACACGTGTGACGTTAGATACGATGTTTATTTCAATCAATCAAACATTGGCACGCTATCGACATCGTTCGTCAAAACAACATGAAATCAACGCTTGACAGTACATAGACACACTGCACACATCGTGAAATGTAAGGCACTACCCATTGAAGTAAAAACAGAAGTAATTAATAATTCACCATTTTGTCTTCAGACCTGTACATTTTAAATGTCAATAATTAATAAACCATTTTCACTGCACGGACCGACATACTTTAGGTCTATAGATCCGTGTAATCTTTTGAATGGCAGGCCTGTCAAATATTTTGATCCCGCCTGACAGTTATGCTATTTTTGGTAATTCATGATAAAATACGGGGAGGTTGTTGGAACAGCATGCGTGCGCACTAATTCAGGTGCATTGGTTATTGCCACTCGCATGGTATATCGCTCAATTATGCACTCTTTTTAACCAATGAAAACCGTCGTTACATCACAGACGTGGTAGAATATCATTTACTCTTAACGCCATGCTAACCAATATGTTAGTAAGTACACTATTAAGTGAAATAGGATACAATTAATTAAAAATAAACTGAGCAGACAGTATAACTAATAGAAACTACAGTCATTGAACGAGTATTGAAGTGTATTTCTATATAGAACTTATTATGTTTTTACGGAGTGTTTTAAACATGCTCAAAATATTGACCGAGTTCTCTATCTTTGAATCTCAAAATAGTAAGTCCTTATATGAATCAGAGATAGATTGTATGAGACGTTGAGGCTTCAATTATGAGCCTAAATGTCAAAGAGATGATGGACCGAATTGTGAAAGTTGCTCCTTGGCTTGTATTGTTTGTCACTGCTCAGAAGGATGACAGAACGTGAAATATTGTTTTACAATTGTTAAGCGATAAAAGTGGTTAATATTGAAATTACGACCATTATGAGGATGACATTTCTGTAAATCTTTTTGTCTGCCGAATTCTTTGACAAAAACGTAACAGGTAAATGATTTGTGGAAGATACTAAGCTAAATGTTTTTGCCATGTTTTTGATTATCAAAATATAAAATTTATAAATAAACATATGCGGTTAATGATATAAATATCAACAGCTGGTAGTAGCATAGCAACGATGCAATGATACTTGGTTATAGTAAAGGTGATGGTGTTTAAAAAAAACCGTTTGATGTAAAACTAGCAGCGGCTCATAGAACACGCTCAGCAATTAGGTGGTACATGCAGGTTGCGTTATAATATAGTTATAGGTAACGTATTAAGTAGAACTTAATAAAGACTAGATTTGTAGTGCATCTCTATCCAATAAGGGCACAATAAATAAGGAAATATTTAGCGGATTGGTTATCATTACAACGAAATGAGAAAATGTTTGTATGGAATACGTATGGATTACAATGTTGAAATTCCAGATATTGGGAAGATTTACTAGATGTTCAAGAGCTTACCCCGTTAAATAAACTAAAACTGTCTGTAGGGTTTCTGTAGTTTTTTTTTTAAAGTTTAAGAGTTTATTTGTCACAAACGTCTGATTCCTCATAACTTATGTTTATCTCTCAATCTAACGCTTTATTTTATTCGTTCTCTTACTCCTTCCACAATGACTGCCCTGTTGTCTGCTGTTGAACTTGTGACGTTACAGCCAATAGCGTCCCGTTCATCGGTAGTTACCGTTATCCTAATAACATTATAAAGAAGTATAGAGATCATACACGATACACGATACACGATACACGATACTTGTCAATATCTTGTCACCGGGTTGACTGATTTATGCAATTTCGACATTCGGTATTTGAATAATTTTAGATTCATTGTTATTTATTTTTGGTTTTCACTGAAACATTTACATTAAAGTGTTAACGATACACAGTCAAACATGATAAAACAAATAAAGAGTCTAACGTCTTAATGAACAGATATAATTTGGTCTATTGAATAATTAGTGGGAAACACTGAAGTTACACATTGTACACAATACATAGGGCAGCCTAAACTCGTTTTTAAAAGCTAGCCTTAACAGTATGTGATTGATTTATTTGTTCAATAATTGACATTGTCAATTACGTTCATGCATTTATATTACCACTGTAGATGCTGTTTATCATATGTAAGGCATTAAACAAAAAGATACATCATAAGATAAACAGCCCCCCAAATATATGTGATGATTTTGAATGTCAATTTATAGATTGGAGAGGTGGACATCTCAACAGAATCGGTAAGTATTTCAACCTTACTCATCTGTATACATTTCTGTGTCTTTTTGAAAAAAAGGGGGTGGTTTGGGGAGGGGCGAGGTTTGGTGGACTTATGTATTCACTCCGGCGTCGGCGTTGCCTATAGTTTAGATTTAGATGCATGTTTTGAAAGTCACTAATATTACTTTTTATTGTTCTAGTAGTATTCTGATATTCAGCATGGAGGTTCAAAACGGGTGTGACATTGATGTATTGCAGGAAAGCCAGATTTTTTTTTAATTTTGGACCTGTTTTGGACTTCACGTTTATTAAAAAATTACCAAGTTAAGGTGTAAATGTTGAAATTCATTAATATTACATGAACATTTCTCTCTCCTTTTTTGCCTGCTTTTGACTTACTTACTTGGTGCAACTTCACTGTAACTTATATTTTGTATTATTACCTACATAAATAACAAGACAAGTTGAGCAGCCACCATCATTTTAAGATACCTATATTTCTAGTGATATTAACTAACTTAAATGTATGATAAATATGCAAGCTGTGAGCTATGCTTTTCTCCGACAGGTCTTGCGGTTACAAGTTAATATACAATTGTTTATTATGTTTATTATTTGTAAAATCCGTTTCCTTTTTCTTTTATTCAACATATGTTTTATTGTTCAGAATCAGACAAAGGACGCGGTTTATCACTTGCATTTGTTTACTGAACATTCTTCTGTACATAATACACAGCATACTAGGGTTTAAAATGACTATCAAGTGATCATTTATTCAATTCCTTAGCCCTTATGAGTATGTATACACTATATTAATTTATCATGGATCCTACAGTGACACAAAATAAGTAATCAAAGATAGCTTAATGTTCGCTTAAAGTTAACAACTAAAACTTAACAGAATGTAATTAACATTTAACCTCTCGATGAGTTAAAAGAAGGGCCGTTATAAGGGCTGTTTTATATGACGATCATTCTGAAAATTCAGCCGTCCAAGCTTAAGTCAGCATGTTCATTAAATCCTGAACCTTTTCAGGCACCGAGGGTTTTTTTCGGAAGAGAGAATTTCAAATTCCATACTTATCACAATGGAGTCCTACAAGGAGGCCTTTTGACACCGAGGATACCCTAGGGGGATGTAAATGTAACTGTTATCACAGGGACAATTGTCACAAGGTTGATTATTGGTGTAATGTCTATAAATACCCCGCACGTGCTGATTCCAGCACAATCTTAACTTGACCAAAGTTGACCGAGTGACGTACCTATTGGCTGGTAAGTCTACTCTGTATACAACCATTCTATATTTATGTACAACATGTAATCATACGTACAATATAGAGCAAAAGTAGAAAAGTGTGGGACAAAGATGACACTCCTTACGTCCATAGTTGACGTCACAGACACAATACACAAAAAATCAAGCCTGTGACATATATTTGACCTTTGAGATATAAGTTTGTAATCAATCGAATCATGGACGCACAGTAGTTCCTATCAATTATAGGCTACAGATCGATCTTTCCAAAACTCAATCCTCTATATGATAGCTTTTCGGAAAATCTAGTCTTCAAAATTAAGCTGGCTAAATCGTTTACCAAGTGTTTTGTTTTCTTTAGGTCAGATGAGCAACTGTTGGACATATTTCGCAGGTGAGTACTATGATATGTATGGTAGCAGTGATGCTGCATTGTATAATTGAAGTATTACGTATAATGCAACCTTTTTCAATGCAAATAGACATGCCAATTGGATAATCAAAAAACTATCGTTTCGAATGTGTTAGATAACCGAAAACATCTTAACGAGTGGAAAAGGCTATACATTTGTATGTAAAGATCTACCTCCAGGTTTATATAGATATGAATGACATTTTCTTTCCACCAGCAGTATAACCGACATGGTGATAACGTTTTAATTATGGAAGAATACGCAAAATCACACTATCCAATATTCATATGTTTTGGAGAAATCCATCAGTCATCTTCCAAAAATGATGACACGAACAGCTGATCACTTTTGATAACATTACATTTGTGGATTTGGTGTCATTACAAATCACGGTGGTATCGCTTCGAAAAGAATGACATAGAAATTATTTCATTTTCCATTATTGTTTTGGAAATAAAATGCTGTACGCTATCAAAATAGTTCTGACATCTGCCGTACGAACCCATCTTTGATCCACTAATTTTTACATAAGATAGCAAATGGAATGTAGCATATAATCACTCTCGGAACGAATTGTCCCTGATGTGGTACGCATAGGAATAGGTTTGTCTTAAGCTTAAATATTCTAATTCGTAGCTAATACAGTTTAACATAGTGTAATGCGTTGAAAAATAATCAAATCAATTAAAACGTCTGATTTGCATTTTCATTTCAGTTTTGAAGAAGAGATCCACATGTAAGTGTGACTTTATTTCTGATGTTTTGTGTGTTTTTCTATTTTTTGTTTTAAAGGATTATACATTCTACATATTAATAGCAACCAATGTCAGTATCGATTAATGTTCCAGAACATGTATAAATACAATAATGCTAAACACATCATTATGCTGTACCTACGGTAATATAATTACGGGGAAAAGTTACGCAGCTTTTGTTTGTGCCTTATAACTTCACTATTTATTGACCAAATTGTAATAAGGATGGTTTAAATTTATGTAAGGCTCAAACACAGCAAACCTGCCAAAAATAAAGTATCTTGAAATACCCGCTTGCGATAAACTTGAAACCATTCAAAAACGAGCTCTGATCTGTGTAGATACAGCGCACAACATTTAAGTTCAAAACCAGTAAAAAAACAGAATGCAGAACGAATGTCTGAATTTGAGAAAAGACGACCTATTGCTCTAATTTTGCAATGTCAATCACAACGTCGTGTTGTCAAGCAGTTTGGTCGTGTTGTCCAGCAGTTTGGTGCTCATGCATTAGCTATTGTCCGTTTCGTTAGTTGCCTTCGGCACATTGGACCATTAATACACCGCCCCAGAAGTGGACGTCCGCCGGTAACGTCGCTAAGACAAGACAGAGTGAGACTTCGATACGCCCGTGTTACCTCCGGAACCAATTCCAATCGGCGAACTGCAAACGGTAATTATGGATGCCGAGTGTGCCCGAGAACGGTAAGAAATCGGTTGCGCGGTTTCAACCTAGATACACACCGGCCTTACGTTGGGCCGCAACATGGTACCTCGCATATGCTCCATATGTCTATTGCGTGGCTGATTGGAGGTGTTCCTTGTTCATTGATGACTCTCGTTTTACGCTTTTCCGGTCCGATTGCCGCTAACATGTCTACCGACTTCGCGTTGAAAGATATACAAATACATGCGTAAATAAACATTACAAATTGGGGTCGGCCTCTTATGATGTTCGGAAACATTTATAATGGTGTTTAAACAGACCTTGTTGTCATTAAGACTGTCATAAAAATATGTCCCAATACTTGATTGGCCACTATACAGTTCAGATTGTGTCCCCCATTTACACTTGTGGGACAAATTGGACAGGTTTCTTAGAAAACGCCCCAAACAAATGTGACATGACGCAGACATTCCTGTAGGAACAGAATATAATCCCAGTTCAAAAGACTGTAGCGCTTGTGAAGCATTTCCTTGGCACCTGCGTAGCCTTTGCGTTACCAGTAAACCAAGGTTTTGTGAACTACGATGGTGGAGTTTGCAGTACACATGTTCTATCTATATATTTTTTAAGGCACATCCTACAATCTCTAAATTTCGACAAAATGAGTCACAGTATACCTTTGGATATCACTTTGCAGCCGTCTCGGACAAAACAATTTCGATCATCAGAGGCGATCATTATTTGGTTATAATGTCCACATAGGACGTCGAAATTAGGATTGCAGATTCGAAGCACCCTCACATCCCTAATATATATATTGATATTGCAAATGGAAAATAACCTACCAATCAGAGACCTCTATTTGGTTACAATGGCATTTTTTTTCAAAGTTACACGAAGACAGTTTGCAATGTCCTAAGTCTTTAAATATTATCATATTAGATTCCTCCATTTGGTTAAAATGTTAGTCCTCCCTCCCTTGGGGGTCAAATAAATTTGAGAAGACGCTAGTAAGTTTGAAGGACAACAGATTAAATTTCATTGAAATATATCTAGGTGTCATGTATTGGAACCTACATGAAGGCGTTGATAGGTTTTCCACAGGAAGTGTGTCCAAATTCTACTTGACTCCGGTTACATTTTCTATGAATTTCAACGTTACACTGGTAAAACAATAAAACTAAAGGAGGTTACACTTTTATTCAGAATCGAATGTTGGCTTTGTCGTCTTACTTGCAAGAAATAGTGTTAGTTAAGTGAGTCATATCGATGTGTTGAGTTAAAGCTACGAATATATGTGAAATACGATATATGCATAAATATGAAGCTTATCTCTTTGTCATTGTATCGATTTATCATCTTAAGAAAACATGTGTCTAACAAAGTTGCTATGCATCTATTTTAGTGTGGACGACATAAAGGACCTCCATGAAACCTAAGTATTTTCGTGTCTTATTCTGTCAAATTGTCATATAAGTGTATATTGACTGTACCAATTAGAATACAACATACATGCATAAAATTGAAGTGTTAAAATGGCTTTGTAATTTAATAAAAATATACTTGGACGCACAATTGAAATTCAGTAATATAATCAGTTATTGCATTGTAACGATTGTACAACTGAACAATTTAGAAAACCATGCTAATTATTTTTCATGTAGTTTCGCATTTCGATCTTAATTAATAGGAAATTTTTTCGCGTAAGAAAACCATCAGATTCATCGCCTATCTTTAAATACATAAAGGTGTGATACGACTGTATGTCACTATATTCTTGTGGAACTAAATATAATATTTATGCAGACATTTGTACTGTATTTTCAGATGTAAAAAAGAAGGGTATGTATACATTAAAAAGGTGTTTCTAAAAAGATCCAATCACAACGATACGTAACATATGAACTTTGGAATTCGTGTTAGACGTTCCATAAAACAAATTTTAATTAGACTCAATGCATTGTTTTTTAAATACAATGTCCTCTTGAACTTTTTACTTGAGGTTTTGTGTGAAATGTTTGATGTTATGCTCTTATCAGTGACCTACATTGAAGATTAAAGGATTTAGATAAACTTAATGATCACTCACTGAAGAGGTAGCAAGATGACTGATCAAAATATTTGAGACGTAAATTTAGTAAATCGCAAATGCATGATAAAAAAAGCAAATCGTATGCCTCCTTATACTAACCAAACACAACAATGCGTATTTGTTCCTTGTTGACTTTAATAATTTAATATGATTGTTGCGACAATGGTTTCAGATGGCAGGGGGCGGTATTGCACCTGTATAAACGCATGTAAGTACAGTTAGCATGGTATTTATTGATACAGATTTTTTTGATTTTTTTTTACGATACCCTTATTGTCTGTTGAATTAAGAAATAAACTAAAAACTACATGTTTATATTATTAACAATATTATACATCAAAACTCCGTTAGTTTATTTGTCAATATTTAAATATCTTATTTTTAGTAAACGTGTATTACTTTAGGCGAGCTTTCGGCAAACACTAAGTCGAAGGGAAACAATGTAAAATGTTAAAGTTTCTCATATAATTCCACAAAATTGACTGGTATTTAAATGTCATGGTTTTCCGACGATGCTTTACCATTAATTCCTTCGCTTTATCAAATTAACTATTTTAATCTAAAATTGAGCTTCATTCGCTTCAGGGCTACATATGCGCAACTGCTGGACACAAGGTAAGTTTTGTGTATTTGCCTCACTCTCACTCTCAATCTTACCTCTTTCTTGCCGCATAGGTATGATTAAAATGTGTTCCTTAACATGGTGCTGGATAAACGATGTATTGATAGCTATGTAATAGCCACTATTGTCAACACACCCACTATAATTATCGGCGAAAAGGCAAAACTGCGTCGACAGCCATGGTGATGCAATTTACTTACGTTCAGTAAAAGGAAATGGCACGACGAAAATTGTCCTGCACGATGGAAATTTCGCCTAATCCATATTCTTGATTTTAGAAGTTCACAAGGTTTTGAAATAATCTCTTCTTAATTGAAGTCTTGCTGTTTTACGCGATATTTTTCTGATTTGTTATGCTTTTATTGAAAACACGTGCGCTTAGCGTATCGATAATGTGACAATTACATTAGCCAGAAGTAAATTTGTGGGTGGCTTTTCATGATCTATTGATTTTCTTTCGGTTTTTACTATTATAACATTACGCTTCATCTGGTTCGATCAAAATATTTATTTTTTCGAGTCATTTTGTTTATGCGATATCCTCTTTATAGTTGCAGAATTGCTTATGAAGGTATTTTGCATGTTCAGCGTTGTGGGGTGGGTTAAAATATTCAATATGGCCGAAGTCACATATAATTAATTATCCATATATCTCACATTTTTCTAACAGTCATACCTTCAAAACTCTAAATTATACTTACTGCTTATCTGTAGTATAAGCGTGACGATTCTGATTTTCCAATCTTGAGCTAACACATTCTTTGTTGTAATATTAGTACTTTCCCACCACAAGGTTTCGATAAATACATGCTGATAAAGGCGGTGGGCAAAAGTAACAGTCGTCATATGCGCATGTAATTTCGCTGCCACTTTCCAAGTTCCAACCTTGAAATCGTGCCAGCATTTTTACCTTGGTTTACACTGCGGGTGTTGTCAATAAAGCACAACACGCTTATCCTTCTGGCATTGTCTTATTATACTTGACTTTTTTCAATGGTGTACTTGTAATTCTTCCAATTATCCATATATAAGTCCACGTTACTGTTTCGTTTACACTTCTCTATTATCGCGCTTTATTTGAGCTGTTCTATATGTAGATCTTATTAAATATACTCACGCAATGGTACAGTTTTAGTTTCAAGTTACATACATGTTTGCATTTTCTCCCCCGGATTACAGTAGTGGGTGCAGTATCTCCCAGTATTGTCACCCAGGCTACTGCAGTATGTGCATAAAATCCCAACATTGTCACCCTGGCAAAAATACTGAGTACATAAAACCCCCACTATTGTTATGTGATTACTCCCACTTGTGTACCCGTTTATAAATAATTGGAGCAGCGTCCGTCGGCCTTGACCAGATTTGTTCCTGAGCACCCTAAGCCTAACGCGTTCTCATTTTTTTATGAACGACGGGTTTGCAACCCAACTACGAGGATTGGCATTGAGCTCCAGAATAACCCAAGGAGACCCATTCCTGTAGTCTTTACATGGAAACAGTTTCGAGCCAACTCAGAGATATTTAGTCCTTCTTGCAGTTTGTATTTCTTGTATCGTTTTGATATACAAATGGGTGTGGAAAGATGAACGTTCACATCCTTGAACAAAGTTTCAATAACAACCGGTGTTCCACAACGGTATTCTGTTTTATCGACGACGACCGCAATGTACATCCTGGTCTTATAATAAAAGGAATCTGGTATTGAAACAACATGACATACTGATGCGCATAATCAAAAACGTTGACGTTCATATTACATAACAAAAATAAAATCTGTTCTGATAAGATCATGATGACGACCTATTCAACTTCAATCTACATCTTTCGATACACTGTGCTATACCTTTGTCTGTAGGTCTTTACAAATGTTAAATGCCAGAACGGAAGAATTATCTTTCATAGAAGACTATAATCTTATATTCATTATACATTGCAAATATCTTGATTTATTTACATGTTCATACCTCAAATAGTAGGAAATGTATACCAAACAGAACAATATAGAAACGCTATGTTGGTCATTTCTAAAAGTAATACTTGTTCTCATACATTATATTTGTGCATTTTCACAGGATGATGGATGCCCTTTGTGTTTTGAATTCGTGAGTATATCTTTCACACACCTAAAGTTATTGTAATCAAAACTAATAAGAAGGGCATGATTCGATATTTGAAGTAACTTGCTTATTGGTTACTTCTGGACATTTATTCGTCAATATTTGACGATACGGTTTATAGGCCATTTAATAAACGGATATATGCAATTCACTTTGCATGAATCAAAACCAGTCTGAGAGTATAATGCAATTTCACAATGAATTACATAAAGCATGCGTCTTTAAATGATTAAAAACAAATATTTTTATAAGAAAAGTATTGACAAACGAATACTGATAAATTATTTTGATTTCCAAGTTGAAGATCAATCGAATGTTCTTTCATTTTTCAGGAAATCAACTTCCTTTGTTGATCGTCTGAAAAAGTAAGTTTTTTTCTCCTAATAGTTAGCACATTGTTAGTTCTTCTTTGTTTATTTTTTTAAGGACAGTTCTACTGGTCAGATTTGGATCAGATGTGGCTTCAATGTTTGCTTATGGCCCAAATAAATGTGGCGATTTTCGGTAAGAACCCAATATGGCCGCCATAGCCTCTGATTGATCGGCGCAGATTTGATTTCATCTGCAGTTTTACTGGTTAAATTTGAATCAGTCGTGGGATATATATTTTTCTATTGCTTGTTACATTTGGCTTAATAGGCAGATTAATATGACTGCCCTAACCTTTGATTGAATGACGCATTTTGGTAAACACATTTGTCGTATGGCCCCGAATAAGTTTTGTTACATTTTGGCTCAAATTGGAATCCAACATAATCCCACTGCACTCTGAAAAATTTACCTTTTTTTGTTTTTGTTTTGCTCAATTGAAGTCCAATATGGCTTCTATAGCCTCTAACTGGCTGACAGTTTGTTTCAAACCCCTAAACGACGCTAAGCGCCGTAGGGTTTTATCTGTAACCTTCGGTCAAATTCCAGTGCTTTCCTTTGCGTTAAAGCCTCCTGGGAGATTGAGGTGGCATACTATCTACACTAATATGATAGTAAACCCATACGATATCCGTATTTATTACATTTTACCAATGCAATATCTTGAATTCTCCGTTTGATAAAAACTTTTTATCTTCACCGCAGTCAATTTATACGAAATGTCATATCGTCACAAGCAAAGATATCATTCTTAGTACTGTCCAATCAGAACGGTACTTTCTTTTCACTGCATTTTTCTTAGTTTCAAGTTCAGATGAAGCGACGGAAAAATGAGAGGCTGTTTTGTTCCACTTTTGTAACATATATTATGGTAATTAAACCATTTGTATAATTTTTGTTTGGAAATCTTGGCAGAGAATAGTAGCAACGGCAAAATTACTTTAAGAACCCTTTAAAACTGGCGATCTGCATTGTTGTCAAGCGTGACGCCATTAAAACCTGAAGTCAAATAGTGCGCTGATAATCCCGCACTTTGTTGTAGGAATATTTGCGTCGCGTGACTTTAAAATTGCAATAAAAAGAAAATTTAATGGTTTCCCATTGAACACTAGATATATATTTCACATGTTTAAAACAAATAACGTAGTAATAACCACAAAACTAGCGACATGGCGAAGTGTGTCTTCTTAGAATACTCGAGTGGTAACAACTTCTTTGACAAATGTCCTCCACCATATATTAACATTTTACGTATAATTCAATTAATAACGGGTTGTGATTAACACTTAAACCCAGTAGACAGTTGCTAATTTATATAAAAGTGCATTATCAAATGTCATATATGAAAATTGCAACAGGGACAAAGGATATTTTGGTACATCATGTACTGTAAAACGTTTTTCCCAAATTGTTGATATCTAAACATTCTCGTGTCGTGGGAAAATTATTGACAACAGTTCAGCATATGACGATATCTAGCGCGAACCGAATATTCTGAACGTTAAAATTAATACCATTAATATATGAAAATTAAATTCAAGTGTGCAGGATCTGTTCCTCGTGGTTGTTAGGCTGTCATTAAGTGATTTTCATCTAAAGATCTGGTGTCCAGCAGCTTTGCTGCATTTTCATTTTTGGACTTCTTCTTAGTATCATGCTTTGCGATTATGCTTGTTTGATGTCCCTCCACAGTTTTTCGGTTCGATATGAAATACAATATGGCCGCCTTGGCCTCTGATTGGCTGACATATTTTGACATAATGCTCAGTTCTTCTGATGACATTTGGATCCGATGTATTACATATGTATGTCTTATGGCCACAAGTAAATGGAGTCGACAAAGTTTGTGATTGAAGGATTAGCAAGATTATTCAATGGGGCTCATTGGTGATAATAGGGTGCAATGCTTTTGTAGTATATAGACAATTTAAAAAATTAAAATATCGTAATTAACTGCTGAAATCTGACAAATGTAGAAGATTTAAGCATTGAACTGCTAGCGCGCATTATGTTGTTTGTTTGCAAAGCTGTGTCATTCAAATAGATCATAAATACCATACAAAAACAGTTCAATACTTATATTTACGTTTTCTCTGCCTCTTATGTTCTTTTTTAACTTCTAATTTGTATTTAAAATTTAAAATGCCCGCCTTATCGACAGTCCACACAATTTCGTTCAATAGTTTCAACAGCGTATTGTCGCTTGCTGATTGCCAAACAAAGTAGTACTTTGAAATTTTAACAAACACTTTAATTTCAGTATCAATACAATTGCGTATGATATGTCTATAGGGGGGGTTTAAGTTTATCAATAGAACTCTGAGCTGAAAGTTAGATTTGAAATTGTTTCGATTTTTCCCCGGAACCAAAGTCGCGCATGGACAAATACAGTGAACACCGTAAATCCGACCTTGCCCTCCACGAGGGAGTTATTTTTGGAAGTTAATTCGAACTTTTCTCTTTGCTCATTTTGTGAAGAATCCAGGCGTGAATTTATTTGTTGATTGTATGGGAACCTAGCAACAGTCGGTAGATTCTAAAACAGCCTCGTTATTTGGCATGTCGTCAGAAACTGAGGAACCGTGCACTGAGAAACACTTAAGGACGAAAAAATCAATTCTACGACTTAATCTACCTTATTATACCAGTAAACTTCAATTAGCATTGAATTTTACAAAACACAATCTAAATCATAAATTCATGACCCAACTTAATGACGTACCAGCTAAATAATCTATGCATGGCTAACTTAATGATGTACAATCTAAATCATATTTGCATGGCCCAAATTACGGAAACACTCTCCAAATTAGCGGAGCACCATTTAAATTTAAAAACCATATCCAAGTTATCGGGACATGGACCAGTTTTCAGGAACAACAACCAATTTTCAGG
>NW_018479943.1:24903-62736 GCF_002113885.1 Mizuhopecten yessoensis | reverse complement strand
TAACGAACCCCTGTTGATCAGTGCAGTGTAACAGACGATATTTCTGATAAGTTGCATGAGCGTTAAAACTGTTTCCATTGCCGGCATTGGTGATTTCAACCGATGTGCATTTTGTACGATATTGCAGACCTTGGTCTTGTTTTCGTTGTAATAAAAGTGTTTTTTATTTTATTTTTTATATTGCAAATAAATTTACGATGACATTGTCAAATCTCACAATGCCCAGTGATATTTCAGCAGCCGTCATGTTTATTTATATTGGATATTGTAGTTCTGGTCTGTGTTGTATTAATACGCTAAGAATTGTGTCTCGTGATGCATGGTAATTAAAGTCCGTTCAACGACACAGCTTTCAAAGAGACTACATAGTGACAATGCCATGCAAATGTAAATATGTAAATTTTCTTTACAAATTTTAAAGGTCACAAGGGTCACATTTGTTTCAAATTTCAAGCAGAACATATGACTGGGGTATTGACATATCTTATTCTACTTATCACATAAATGAAAGAAATGGGAAGTAACAGTTTTCTATTATGATGGGTACCCGGTACACATTTTCTAACTGGTTTCCTGTTAAAACCTGTATTCGGATACTCGTAACAGCCCTAATTCAAATGTGGTATAGGACTCCAAACTATTGTGTGCGATGCGCTTTTTTTCAGAGGGATACCCACTGCTATATGTTGTTTCAAGTTTTAAAGGATGAAGTCGTCATTAGGAAATGCCCTTGAAAGCACATTGTAAGTAAACAAAACGGATTTTAAGCGTGTTGGATTGTCATTACGGACGTAAGACTGCAATCAAATATTTGACAAACCCAAAAAATATTTAATCAATAGCCCTAATCAGTGGTGAAAGTTGATTGTTATTATACTCATATCAAAATAATACTACCGTGTAAATAAAACCTTAATTCAAATTCAAAATTATAAACTAAAGAAATATTTACATGGATACCCGTGGAAAGGTACAATAAGAACAAAATAATGTGTTACTGTAGGGGTATTCATATCCTGCTTCATCGACGATACTGGTTACGTTTATTTAGATTGAATCAAAGCAATGGCATGTCCTTAAATCGACAACAACAAAAACACAGGACATATTAATGAACAGTTTCTGTATATTTCATGTTAACCTTTCCAGGTTTTTGCAAAATATCCCAAAATGGTTTTAAATCACATTTTTGTAACGCCGTTCGCCTATTCGCATAGGGAAAATGTTAATTTGCGTACATGATTGGGTTATAACCTTCATTCACCGTCAGAATATTTTGTGGTTTTAATATATATCCAAACAACAGATTAATTTCCTGTCTTAACGTATTTTTATTATGTTTTATAGGGAAAACGAAAGCAAAACGGTATTAAATCCCGGGATGGAATATTCACATATTTCTTCTGAAAACAGCGACGTTGTTGTTACCTTTCCCAAAGGAATCGTGCAGTCGCCTCAAGAGATTTACATAACAGTAAGAAACAAAACAAAGCAAAATTTAAAAACAAAGAAGTATTTCATTTAGGCCCCTTTAGTAACAAAAAAATACTGCATTTGTTACAATTAAGTCCCAAAAAACAAACTTATTTATTCTTCTTCTTGTTATTATTACAATTTTTACAGGAGATAATCTTACAAAGTGTATTGGAATGAAGAATGTTCCAGCCTATGGTTAAAATACAGAAAAAAAATATAGTGTACAACTTTAGATTTAGAAGTTTAGAAGCCTATTTTGTATGTTATGATTTATGGTAAATATTATGACCACATTTCTCTACCCAGGGCGATCAGTGCTTCGTTTGTTCGATTTTGAATAATCATCTCTATCTGCCAAGTATAGCTGATATCGCTCATACTCTTGTGAAGATATTGCTTTAACCAATATGGTCAAATTATCCTTTTTGGGCCGCCTCTTCATGACAAAGGTATCAGCCCTTATATGAGTACAATTTTGTATTCCAAAGTGTTATGTTTAGACTATAGCCTCTATCCTGAAAGTAGTCACACCCTATCATTGTTCCAGCTTATTTACTGCGCATGTCTGTAGCGTCTCTCTTGAGACCGCCATTAAAGATGCCTGCAGTGATGTGTTGAATGTGATAAGTTTAATGCTAAAGAACCCGACAAACACAACAGTGGCGACGAGGATCGACGTTAACATACATTGGAACAACACCTGAAACAGAAAAACGGTACGCTATGGCTGTCAGACACGGACACATCGAGGAATTCCATATAAACTCACAAAATTTGGACTAGTACGTAGAACGTTTAGAACACTATTTTGCGGCTTACTCTGTGGATGATGCAGATATCAAACGTTCGATATTACTAACTGTATGTGGTAGTAAAACGTATGGTGGGCTGATTCGTAACGTGGTGAGTCCGGAAAACTGGGAAACAAAACTTACGATGAACTGAAAACAGAAATTAGTAATCACCTGAAACCAAAACCCTTGGTAATAGCGGAAAGTTTAAAGATCCACCAACGAAAACAGAAGGAGGGTGAAACGGTGAGTCAATTTTTAGCTTAACTAAGAAAACTCGGCGAACATTGCAATTTTGAAGGTTTTTTGAACGATGCACTTTAGTATAAATTTGTATGTGGGTTAGCTTCCACTGCAACACAACGTAAATTGCTCTCAGAAGCAGATTTAACTTTGAAAAAGCACTGGAAATTGCCATTAGCATGGAGGTCGCAGAGAATGATTCTCGTAAATTGAAGAAATCCTCTGCTGCTTTTGATGGTGTTAAACACGCAGAAAAAGACAAAAAAAAGGTTGTAGCACGGTGTTTTCGTTGTGGAAAGAACAATCATAACGCAGGTAGTTGTAACTATAAAAATAGCAAATGCCACAAATATAAGGAAGTCGGACATCTGAGCAAAATGTGTCGTGCCAACAAGTCTCGTCCAAATGTAAACAAACCTCTGTCTCATCAAAGTACTAAAAGGACAAAGGACACAAGATGAAGAAAAAGACTCCTAAAGTCAACTTTGTGGAATCTGATGCTGATAGTTCTGGTGCTAATAAAACTGAGTATAGTTACTCATGGCCTTTGTTTTCGATCAAATCTAATGGTCAGAAAGAAATAGACATTGACTTGTTGAACAATAACAAACGACAGAAAATGGAATAGGACACTGGAGCTTCAGTTTCATTGATTTCGGAAAAAGAGTATCGACAGAAGTACGAAGGTTTTGTGAAACTGAACAAAACCTCAACTGTTCTGAGGACATACACTGGTCAAATTTTGCCAGTTGTCAGGGATATGTCTGTGATAGTACAGTATGAGGACCAACGTATAGCATTGCTTGGTAGAACAGGTTAAGGCAGATAAAACTTAATTGGAAGTCCATCGCACCATCAATGACAATTCACCGGAAAAGATCTTACAGCAGTACAAAGTTTTCAATGAAGAAGTGGGTACTGTGAAAGATGTAACTGCAAGCTTCCGACTACAAGAAAATGTTACACCAAAGACAAGATTGGGGAAGAGCTTGAGAGACTGGAAATAATGGGAATTCTCGAAAAGGTGGAGAGTTCACGACTCTAATTGTACCAGTGTTGAAGCCATATGGTTCTGTGAGGATATGTGGCGACTGCAAGGTTACTATAAACCCCTACTTGAATGTTCCAGAATAACCATTACCCTACAGCGAGGAGTTATTCGCAAAGTTTAATGGTGGAAATCAGTTCTTAAAGTTTGATCTTACTAGCGCGTATCAACAAGTGTTGTTGGATAAGGAATCCCGGAAGTTAGTAACCATCAACACACACCGAGGTTTATATCAGTGAACGCGTCTTCCGTTGGTGTTGCGGCTGCTCCGGTTATATTCCAACGTACTAAGGACCAAGTCCTGCAAGGAATCGAGGGAGTTGGATGCATATAAGATGATATTCTAATAACCAGAAAGTCTGAAGCAGAAAACCGTTGCAATCTAGAAACAACGCTTCAGCGACTTGAGAATTGTGGTACACGACTGAGGAAAACCAAATGTTTCTTCATGCGCGATGAAGTAGAGTATTTCGCGTTTAAGGTCAACAAGGACGGTATACATCCTTCGCCAAGGAAGGTGGAAGCCATTTTGAAAATGTAAGCTGCACAAAACAACCGTGAGCTTCAATCATTCCAAATTCATTCCAAACATGGCTACAGTCCTGAGCCTCTGACTCATTTGTTGTCAAATGATGTGGAATGGCAATGGACGTAGGCATGTGCAAGGGCTAATGACAGTAAGAAAACAATGTTGGTATCATCAGAAGTTATGGTCCACTATGATCCGCAAAAAAACATTGATGTAAGCTTTCGATGCCTTTTTCTTATGGCGGTAATTTCTCACACCATTGAGTTCAGTGAGAAACCGATTGCATATGCTTCGCGTACCTTGACATCGGCTGAGAAAATTACTCTCAGATAGTGAAAGTGGCTTTGGCAATTATCCTTGGAATTCAAAAGTTTCATTGATACCTTTACGGACGGCGTTTTGACAGACCACAAACCTCTGACGGCTATCTTGAGCCAATAAATGTATTCCAGTTTTGGCCGCATATCCAGATTACAACGATGGACAATACAGCTATCGGGGTACGAATTTGACATCAAGTTTCGATCCACAAACCAATACGGAAATGCTGATGCGTTGTCGCATTTTCCATTGAAATAGGACGCCAGTACAAACAGTGATGACTATGTTTTCTATGAGGAAGCTGAGTTAGTTAACAAAATGCAGGTTAACAGCTTACCCAATACTGCTTCGCGTATCGCCCCAGCAACTAAAGGTGATCCAGCTCTGTTCGTGTCATGGAGTTTACAAGAAATGGATGGCCGAATATCCAGTCAGAGGATGATCTACAACCATATCACCAAATCCTAGAGGAAATGACCATTTAGGAAGGCTGTTTACTGAGAGGTGTGCGTGTGATCATACCTTAGAGATATCGAAATGACAGTTTAGATGATTTGGATAGAAACCAACCAGGAATTGTTAAATTGAAATCCATGGCTCGATAACACGCGTGGTGGCCAAATATGGATGTTGACATTGAGCGGAAATTGACCACATGTGGGGCATGCCAGAAAGCACTGCCTAATGCAACCCTTGGAGATGGCCTTATGGTTTACCTAAGGAACTGGTTTCAGATAACGGTCCACAGTGCACCGCGACCGAGTTTACCACCTTTTTAATGTAAAATGGCGTGCGTCACATACTTTCTGCACCAAATCACCCTAGCTCAAATGGTGAGGCAAAAAGAGCAGTACATACTTTTAAGCAAGCTATGAAATCGATAGCTCCTGAGGATGGTAACATGACCAATAAACTTTCCTCATTTCTCTTGTCGTATCTTACGAAACCTAGCCCGGCAGATTAAGTCAATATTCAGAAAAATCGTTCAGTTTGTGATACAAGCATAAAAATTTGCATGCATACTCCCCTTGTTTGAAAAAAACCGTTAGCCACCTTTTTTTTCAAAATGGCGGCCATTTTCAAGATGGCCGCCAATCCCGATTAAAAAAATGATTCTTCATATAAAAATTAACTTAGTTCCATCTTCATGGTTTTTGGGTCAAATAGTACATTTGCTTTTACAGAGAAGCCAAATAAATACAATTTAAACTGTTTTGAAGCTCCAACTATCCGGGATAAAGAGAGTGAGTGTCAAAGCACAACCAGGGCACACTGGTGACACCACTGCTGAAAAAATCAGCACGGGGTTCAGTGTCAGCTAATTATTTACTTTTGTATAGTTTCGTGTCCCAAATGCTATATAACAAGCCCCATACACACTTACCTGTAGTCTTGTTCAGTTAGATAGCCGCACCTGAATTGACAGGATGTGCCGGCGCGGGAGAGCCGAGCCAAGGATAGCGGGGTATAAGTTATCCGGATTGTGTACAGATCGCACGGGACTTAAATGACACTGGATGAACGATCAGGCTAGGTGTAGAGCAGTAAGTTTATGCTCGAATCTAGTTGGTTGTATCCCATATCTGAATGTGCTTTATATATAGTTTAAGATGGTAAAAGGATAATCCCTCGGCCTTAAACCGTTAAAAAGATTTATAGAAATATATTGAAATTGTGGAGATAAGTATTATCAGGATGTCAAGTGTGACCCCATCGAAATCCAAATCACAGACTGATTTGAACAAATGTTGCCTTTGTCAGACAGACAAAAAAGGTGAAGATCTAAAATCTCCACCAACTCACTATTCATGCAGCAAGGAAAGTGATAGCTACTACATGATCTCAACAAACATCCCCCTCTTTCAAGTAATCAGTCACTCAACTTCCAATTATTTTAAATCCCATCAGTTAAGATGAAGGTGATGGTATTGAAGACACCTTGAGGCGGAATAATCCCAAATATCACCAGAACTGTAGGCTATTGTTCAATAACACCAAGCTAGACAGGGCAAGGAATACTAAAGTATTGGACATACTAATATATACGTAAAAGTTAGAAGATATGGACTATATACCAATGGACAATAATTTTAGTTTTATGTCTTTGGTATTAATGCAAAATGAGCTAAGAAAGCTACATTTTAATTTTTATAATTGTTTTTTGAGGGTGAGAAAAGTGTTATGTTTAGACTATAGCCTCTATCCTGAATGTAGTCACACCCTGACGGTATCGCATGGTTCGGGCTTATTAACTGCACATATCTGTAACGTATCTATTGAGCCCACCATTAAAGATGCATGCAGTGATGTGTTGAATGTGATATGTTTAATGCTAAAGAACCCGACAAACACAACACCATATACTTCAGATATCTTCAACCAAGTATAAACGAGTCAGCCCCTACGTTTATACAAGTTTTTATCTCCACTTCCTAGAAAGAACGTTACTAATTAACTGCTAGCATTCAAACATATCTGGGTACGAAAATAATGCTGAAATTTCTGCCAATTTGTCCCATTTTTCCGTGCCTTTTATGCCCCAGGGCTAAGTCATTTATTTGATTTTTATATCATCAAATTTCAAATATACAACAATCTTACGTACCCCGTTTCAAGTGTTTCCCACTATATGGTGTTTTTTGCCATTATAAAACACAGGAAACTTTACCTAGTTTTCTATCCATGAACAGGATTTGGTTCGATCACAGCCAGAATAAGAAGATTGTTTGTTTCCTTAGTCCTTCTGACAAGTTGGGTTCCGTTCTTCAGGCTCTTATAATTAGATATGTGTTATCTTTTTAAAAAAAAATCTTTTGACTATTTTTTCAAAAATGATTTTTTTTTAAATCGGTTTAGTGTTCATGTAGAAGTTAAGAAATAAAATTGACTACGGACAGATGATGTACGACTAAGACAAAAGACGATCGCAATAGGTCAACTGAGACTTCATTTCAAGTGACCTATTAAACTCCCCAGTGGTATTATGAAATTTACAATTTAGAAAAATCACATTTCTAGTTAGTTAATTTGATTCTAGGAATAAGGGGTCAGAAGATTTGTTTAATGTATAGCAATTTTTACAATTCGATTCCAGGTAGCAGAGTACAGTAGAGGGTTGTGGCCATGGGTGATATTTTTGTTAAATGGCTAACCCCTGTATAATGATATGTAAAAAAAATATAAAAATAAAACTGTACTAAAATTGGTATAAGCATGATGAAGTGGGCTATGTGAGCTTCACATTTGTAAAAAAGAAAGAAGATTTCTTTGGTTCGAGAATAAAATTTTGGCCATAATACGAAAGGGTGCGTACACATGAAAAGCTAGCTTTACAGGAGGTAAAATTTTGACAACAGCACACGACGCAAAATTGCAAAAAATCAAGTTCTACAATTTTACTGCGACCCAGATAATTCTGCAACCAGGTAGGTAATCTTTAATTTCAGACAGAGCTTAGGAAAAAAATTACTACTTGCGGGGGTCAAATTTTGGGTTAAAAATAGCATTTTTTGGCATTTTTTGGTAATTTTTGATGTGGTAACCATGGTTTTCACACAAGTGACATACATAGAAAAAAGAGGTTTATACACTTCTCAGTGCTTTATATGTATTGTAAATGAAATGCAGTTTACAAATATATATACATGTATACATGTGTTGTGTAGGGTAAATCCGCTGTGTTTACATTTCCTCGACATGTGACTTGTTTATCAGAGTCGGGCCATTTCTACTGTATTCTGCTACCCCAACCTCTCAGGATTCCTTGGAATTTTGTCAGTTTTTAGCTCACCTGGTCTTGTCCGTCCGTATATCAACACTATCCCCTAAATGACTTCTTCTTAACCGCTGCCACTGATTGGGAATTTGATCCGGGATCTGAGCAGTGGGGCCAAAAAGGAGTTATTTGGCTATATTTCTTTAAGAGAATTCCTCTTTGGTACAAAGAGAATGATATTAATCATAATTGGTTGGAAAATATTATCACGTGGACGTGGTAATTTAGCCATATCGCTGAAAGCGACTTCTTCTCTGGAACAAAGTGATTGATATCAACCACATTTCGTTGGGAGAATTCTTCGGTGGTTACGGATTCAATATTTTACCAGTTGAAAGATAATTATTAACCAGGACTTTATCGAGACCCCATCCTATAACCATGTATATCATTGCTGCGTATCAAGAGAAAAACCACAATTATGTGGTCCGCCGACACAGCCCATAGGGACTTAGTTTATGGGCCATAGCTTTGAAGCAGTTGAGATTCTCCTATGATAACCTGATATACCATTGCTTGGCACAAGAGACGAACATAATCATGATAAGGAATTTACCCTTTCGTCTGACCCCACCCATAGATATATAATGTCTGGGCAATAGTTTTGAACTGGTTGAGATACCAAGCCCGTAGCCATATATACCATTGCTTGGCATAAAGAGACCTTGTTATTTTTTGTGATATATTTGCAAAATAAAATAAAAATAATACTGCTGCGGTGACTGGTATGATATTATGAAATGAAAAAAAGCTATTACATTCAATTAGTGGTTTAGGTCTGTACCGTACACAAAGCTAACGCTGAAAGTTTATACATTTTGTTTATGATGAATCAAGTTTAGAGGGAAATATCACCTCAAACAAAATCTTATCGCTTCAATGGGACGAGAAGATTGTGTAAATAAAAAGTTTGTAAGTGATCGATTTCACTTACAGGAAAAGCCTAGAAAAAGGCTAAAATAAAAGTAAAGTGTTAAAATGGTATCCTCGTTCAATGACGACTACTGTTAAGGTAGTTATTTGGCAAAAATCTTTCGTTTGCTGTTTTGATTCCTACAAAAACTTGCGTCGCGGAATTGAACTCGATTTTTTGGGGAATTAAAACAAAACGTTTTGTAAGTGCTTTTATTTAATGCAACTGTATGATTGGCTAAAATTTCAAAATGTTTACCGATTTCCATCAAATTTGACTTGTAGTTGTATTATGTCGTTGTGAACAAACTGTGACCTCCGTAAACCTACTTTGTGAGTACGGAGGTCATTTTGGGGATTTTAGTAATGGTAGCCGTTACAACCATTCGTATTGGTCCCAAACGGTTCCCAGAAAGTTTGTGTATAAGGGGTGGGGTTTGGTGGTAGGGGACAATAACCTTTGACCTCGACCTTTGGAAAAGTTTGTACAGAACATATTTTCTATGCTATTTCACCTGGACTAACCAGATTGGTATGTCAGTAAAGCATGGGGTGGTGGAATGCAGTGTACAAGAAGTAGGTAACTAAGGTTCGACATTTGACCCCAATCTTAAAAAATGGCTTTACTGGGCAATCTTCTATACTATTTCATCTGGGTAATTATATTTTTTATGCAGGTACATGTTGGTATAAACAGGTAATCGTTATCTATTATCTGTTAAACAAAATTTGTCTGGGATGTACCTTCAATACTATTTCACCTGTAATAACCAGATTTGTACATTTTGGGATGGGGCAGTGTACAAGAAATGGGTCACAGTGACACATATTTATACCTCTGACTTCGCCCTTTGAAAAAGTTTCTCCAGTGCTTATCGTCTACACTTTTCGATCTCGGGTAGCTAGATCTAATATGCAAATACATCTTGCTAATCTAAATACAGATGACATATTGCGGAGAGAAAGAAGGACATTGTGCTCTAGGATTAAACCTCATTCTCTAAAAAGATCAGTCCATGGCATGTCTCCTGCACAATTTCAAAAATATGAACTAAATTTAGTATGCAGGAACATAATAGCAGAATGCAGTTTATGAAAAGTAAGTCACTATTACAAATACCTCTGACCTCAGACATTGAGACGTACCTTCTATATTTTGTTTGAGGTGTAACCAAATTCGGTATATCTTGAGTTCGCATAATTAACTGTACCAAAGGAAACATAACGTGTTCTTGTCTTGATCTCTGATGGCAAACATTGAAACAGATTGCCATTTTCTTTATCAGGATATTTTCATTACAGTATGTTGATCCTGGGAAAGGTGTACATCTCGGTAAATGAAGAAATCATTTGGGGTTTTACTTGTTATTATAACAATTCTGTATACATAAGAGAAGTGTACTTTATTTTATCTTCAGATGCTTGCTTTGTTACTTGATACATATGCAGCGTATATTGTTGTTACAGCTAGAGCCAACATCCGTAGAAAAATGCAAGTTTCCACTCACGGAGATAGCAGGATACTCTGATGTTATTTGTATCCGACATGACGAAAAGTTTCTGAAACCTGTCATTGTGACAACGCCAGTGGTAATGACCGGAGATCACGACATCACATCATGTGATTTGTTCTGTATCCATATTGGTGATTACGGGCTTACAATCGATGAAGATGTGAAAGTAGAGGTTTTGAAGGGGAACGTATGCCGATTTGCAACAAGCACGTTCAGCAGGTTTGTATTCAAAGCTTTTTGCCATATGTGAAAAAACAATTACAACATATTTATAGCTAATCAGCTAGGTATATCATGTAATGTTTTTCATGTAGTTATCAATGTCATTTACCTGATTTGAATCATTTTGTAGAATATAAAAGTTCAGAAACATTAGAAAAGTATGCTGATAGGAATCTCGTCGTAAAATAAGGTCAAACAAGTAATATTTGCTGGGAATTTTCATTTTGTAAACGGTCAGTAGCAATGCTCATCTTCATGCTAGGTCATATGCCGATCATATTGCAGGAGAAATATTGTTGTCTTTTTTTTGGATAAAATTATAAAATCTATTATTCTACAATATTAAGTATAATGACTAACGTTTTCTTACATTTTGATGCATGTATGTACCACTGCTTTACAACCAATCAATTGATAATTAACTTGTATTGACAACATTTTACACAATTAATAATGCCAACGGGAATACACATTTTTCAAGTAAAATACACATTTTACTTATTACGTGTTCATGATTGCTGTTGGTAATACAAGTAAATGTAAGTCACTGTACCATTAAAATAAGTCTGGAATCATTATTTTTATTCGAGAAACGTGCTGCATGCAAAACCGAAGGTCAAGAAGAGCCAAAAAGAGAATCTTGGACCATTTCTGGAACAATCGCAAAGGCTTCAGAGAGCAAACCCTTATAATATTCTCCTCTTTATCGGCGATGGACCTGCACAGAACCCATGGACGCTACACGCAGAAGTTGTTGATCAATGTGAAATAAAAAATATTATCAAGAAACGACAAGGGGAACTGTCATTCAATGAGTTGCCACAATGTAGATCTCCAAGCTTATGTGTGAGAGATATTAATCAGATTGAAGTTTTTCTTGGATCTGATGGATCATTAGGCTTGTGCAAGGGTTCCTTGAAACAACGTCCTGTTATTAACATCGTCCAAGGGGGGCAATACAACTTCATCTCGTTTCCGGTCACGAGGAAAAACGAAGAGAGAAGAATGGCATTGTTCACTTCAAAGCAGTAGGAAGAACAGGATATTTGCATTCGGCATTCTTCGACCCAAAGAATTTGCATTTGTTGCACGCTGCCACGGAAAGCATGCATCCAGATCAAAGATCGGGTAGGCTTATTAATGAGTTTATTTGCGTTGGTTTTATTAGATATATTCGCTATTTCTTATATATTCATTATATTTCACTTATGGTAAACTTTTGAATACGTTTCATTGCATGTGTAAAAACATTTGTTGGAATAGCAGATTAAGGTCCGGTGCCATAAGAATTATTTCATTTTTCCTTCAGTAACAATCAACCTGAAAAGGGGGTTAGTTTATTTCAACTTAACGTATCGACACTACATAAGGCTGTACAGATACATTATTCATGTGTCTTTCATTATGATCAATAACGACGCATTCTAAATCAATATGTTGCTTGTAGGATATAATAACAGGCATTCAGCTGAATCGTTTATATTCACTTCAATCCTTTTCTTGGTTATCTGTGCTAACTTCTTATTTTCAGAGTTTTTCGGAGACATAAGTATGCTTTCCCTCACTAGACAGATCAATTTAGATGATATGTGGCAACTGTCCGTCCACCTCGGAATATTAGACCCAGTGTTCCAGGATCTCGAGTCAAGGCATCGACATACTCCCAACAAATTCAAACTGGGTATAATTAAGCATTGGATTAGAAGTCAAACATGTTCTTACCAGAAAATGCTGTCGACTTTGTGTCGCGCATTAAAAAATGTTCAATTGAACAGAATTGCGGACATTGTGGTGTCAGTGTACAACGAGAATCGGGCTTTAGAAATAACTGACTTTCCTAATTAGTTTGATCGTTCTTACCTACCAAGCATGGACTAAAACGTTCAAGTTGAACATTTATGTTTTACCATTGTGTGAGCCGATTTAATAAATGAAGAAGTTATTTTATGTTAAGTGATATTGCAAGTGGTTATTCCATGTAGAGTGAATTTCAACAATATGCGATTGGTGTATTTTTAACAACAAGATGTCATGATGATTTCTTTCGTCCCTATTCGACTGTATTTTNAATCTGTGATATGAAGTGAACGCTATATGGAAGTACATGCACTTGTGGTTATGGAGATGGCCAAACTAGTCTTTTTCTTGTGTAATTAGGTTGTATTCAAATCCCAATTTTAGTATGACTATTTACTTATTCTATTTGCCTTTCTTTTTTCTCTTTCTATGTCTTACCCTTCTTCTATTTTCTATCTCCGCTGCCAGACTAGTTGTTCCAGTCAGTAGGCCTTGCACATGTCCAGGTTAATGGAAGGTATTAAAATATTATCGGCAAATTGTCAGGGATTGGGTGATAAAACCAAGAGAAAGGATGTTTTTTCATATTTAAGGTCTAAAGATTTTAATATCTATTGTATACAAGATACTCATTTTACTCCAGAAATTGAAGGAACAATTAGGACAGAGTGGGGATATTAGTGTTACTTTAACTCTCTGAGGTCAAATTCTAGGGGGGTTGCAATATTATTTGATAATAATTTTGAGGTGAAGGTTTTAAAGGTTAAAAAGGATTTGACTGGGAATTTCATAGCATTAGATTTAGAAATAGAAGGGAAACAAATTACACTTATAAATATGTATGGGCCAAATTCAGATACTCCATCTTTTTATGACATCATAGAAGAATCAATAGATACTTTTAAGAATGAATGTTTTATAATATGTGGAGATTTTAACTTAATATTAAATCCTGAAATTGATTATGATAAAAGCTATAGAAATATCAAATACCCAAAAGCTAGAGAAAATATCTTACAAATTACAAATTTATAGGGAACAGAATCCTGATAATAAAAGATATACATGGAGAAGAAGTAATCCAACTAAGCAAGCCCGCTTAGATTTTTTTCTCATTTCTGAAAACTTACTACCTAGTGTAAATAAAACTAATATTGAGCCAGGATACAGATCTGACCATTCTATACCATTTATTATATTAAAATGTAATGAATTTTAGAAGGGGAAAGGACTATGGAAGTTTAACAATTCTTTAATGCATGATTTAGACTATCTTGAAATTGTAAACAAAAATTATTTCAGACGTTAAAACCCAATATGCTCTTCCAGTGTATAATCCACACAATATATTCAATATTCTGGACTCTGAGATCCAATTCCTTATAGATGATCAGCTGTTTTTAGAAACGTTTTTAATAGAAATTAGAGGGAAAACTATTTTATATGCTTCACATAAGAAAAAACAACAGAACCATTTAGAAAACAATTCAAAAGATATTATAAAACATTTAGAATCGGTTGAAACTATTGATTTTGATAAATTAAAGGGAAAAAAAACAAGAATTAGAAAATATAAGATTACATAAACTAAGAGGTAGCATTATTAGATCGAAAGCTAAATGGGTTGAAGAGGGAGAAAAGCCAACTAACTACTTTTTAATCTCGAACACAGAAATTGTACCTCAAAAATAATTCCAAAAATAGAAAAAGAAAATGGGGATATAATAACTAGTCAAAATGAGGTACTTAAAGAAGTGAAATTATTTTATGAGTCTTTATATACCAATGATGATAATATAGATGATGTTAATTTAGACAACTTTTTACATGGCTTTCATGTTCCTAGACTGAATAATATAGAATCTGATAGTTTAGAGGGCATTATAAGTCTTAAAACATCACATACATTAAATAATATGAAAAATGGGAAAAGCCCTGGTTCTGATGGTTTTACGGTTGAATTTTTAAGATGTTTCTGGAAACAGCTGAATAACTTTATAGTGAGATCAATCAATTTTGGTTACGCTAAAATGGACAATTGTCAGTTACACAAAGACCGGGAATAATAACATATATACCTAAAGGGGATAAACCAAGACAGTTTCTCAAACATTGGCGACCAATTTCTCTTCTGAATATTATATATAAAATTGCATCGGGGTCAATAGCAGGGAGAATAAAAACAGTTATAAATAGTATAATAAACACAGATCAGATAGGTTTTATTTCGGGTCGTTATGTTGGGGAGAATACTAGGTTAGTTTATGATGTCATGCAATATACAGATGAAAATAATATACCAGGAATGTTGTTAATTATAGATTTTGAAAAGGCTTTCGACTCAGTGTCCTGGAAATTTATTGAAAAAGTTCTTGATTATTTTAAATTTGGCAATGGCATAAAAAAATGGGTAAAAGTCTTTCATACAAACGCAAAGTCTGCAATAAATCAAGGGGGAAATTTATCATCTTTTTTCGATATTAAAAGAGGTTGCAGGCAAGGGGATCCAATAGCTCCATATATATTCATATTATGCGCTGAAATTTTAGCTGTAAGACTGAGAAATAATAAACATATAAATGGTATTAATATTGACAATTGCCCGCTTTTACTTTCCCAGTATGCTGATGACACTACATTGATTTTAGATGGCACACAAATTTCATTAAAAGAGGCAATTAAAGAATTGAAAAGTTTTGCAAATATTTCTGGACTTAAAATAAACATAGAAAAAACACATGTGATTTGGATAGGTAGTACAAAATACAGTGATGAAATTCTTTATCTGAATTGAATTTGCAATTGGGGGATAGGAAATTTACACTTTTAGGTATTGAGTTTGATGTAGATTTACATAAGATAACAAAATTGAATTACGATAAGAAATTTGTAAAACTCAAAACTTTGATTAAAACCTGGAAAAGAAGATTGTTGACTCCTATTGGTAGGATACATATCATAAAATCATTATTAATTTCACAATTCAATCACCTTTTTATCTCTTTACCAAATCCAGATGATTGTTTTCTTAAAAAAATGAATATAGAGCTTTTTAATTTTCTGTGGAATAGTAAAATAGATTAAGCTAAGAGAGATGTTATTGATAAAGATTATGTAAAAGGGGGTCTTAAAATGTTACATGTACAGTCGTTTATTGACTCGTTAAAATTAACGTGGGTTAGGAGGTTATATATGAATTCTGGTAAATGGCAAGTGATCTTAAAAATATATTGTGATAAAAACATTCTGGCAATTGTGGAACTGATTATATTTCAAAATGTCAAAATAAAACTAAAAATCAATTTTGGATTGATGTATTTAGGGCATGGAGAAAAATTATTGAAAAATATAAGTTCCCTAGCAGTAAGTTCAAAATGCCCATCTGGTATAACAAAAATATTTTAATAGAAAATAGAAGTATATTTTACAGGGAATGGTACAATAAAGGAATAATTGTAATTGATGATCTAATCAGAGACAGAAATACCTATGCTTTTTACACATTTCAAGAATTCAAACAGATTTATGATATTAATACAAACTTTTTGCGATACCAAGGTCTAATTACTGCCATTAGAGAGTATATTATACAAGAAGATATGTCAAATGCAGAGGTTAAATATCCATTTTTACCAATTAATATAGAAATGTTTTTGAAAAACAAAAAGGGGATATGAGATTTTAATAGCTTATTTTGTAAAAATGATACTCTTTCAACAGGTAAAAAAAATGGGATGATATATTTCAATTTGATGATGTAGTTTGGAAAAAAATATATAAAATGCCATCTAAAATTACGAAAAATACCAAATTACAGTGGTTCCAGTACAGAATTAATCAGCACATTTTGACAACTAATGCATATTTGTTTAAGGCAGGATTAGTAGATAGCACTTACTGTGAACTGTGTAAGCTAGAAATAGAGACAATAGAGCATGTATTATGGGAATGTGACAAAGTACAAAATCTTTTACAAAATTTTGAGTTCTTATTAGATGCTTTGATTATTCGATTTGATTATAATAAACAAACATTTCTTTTTGGTTTTTATAACTATAATGGACTTAATAAAAGTGACAATAGTATTATTTTAATAATAAAACAGTATATATACAAGGCAAGATGTCTTAAAGTGCCTTTATCTATACAAGGAATTAAAAGTTCAATTAAAGAACATTACAGTATTCAAAAATATATTGCAAATAGTAAAGACGAAATATATCTCATTAACTTCCAGAATGAGTGGAAAAAATAGAAAAGGCTTATTGATATTTCCTAGACCTACTTTTTGCCGATTGTTTATATGTTTGATCTAATTTCAATTTATTTGAAGAAAAAGAGACAAAATTTAAACATTCAATGCATTATCTTAATTACTTAGCTACTGACACCTATATATTACCAGACTTCTATCCTTTAAATTGGTCTGTTTAATACTGGTACTTCTCCTCTTGTCTGTCTATCTTTCCGTCTGTCTGTCTGTCTTTCTTTCTGGCCATTTACCTATCTTTATTTCCTCTATTTCTTTGTTTTCTTGTTTCTCTTTTCTGATTTTCCTTCCTTTCTAATATAACATTTTTATTTTATTTTATTTTTTAGCTTATTCAGCAAGCATCTAAATTAACTTATAAATTTAATTGATGCGTTAAAACCTTTTAGAAATTTAACATTGAAACCAAATAGTTATTGTAATTTTTCGCCATTTTCAGGGTAAAAAATTAAAAAGTGCCTCAGTTGCACAAAACATGTAAAAATATACCAATAATATACTATTTTTCACTTTGCATACTTTTTCATCATATTGAATATTACAAAGAACAGGAAAAATTACCTTGCTACAATTAAAAAATGGCGACACCATGACGATTCAAGTGATTAATCTAGTGTCAAAAGGGTGAAATTTTGGCCTATCGTGATGTATTACAAAAACCCGTTACAAGCGATCGAAGCGAGACTTTAACGTGTTTACACCTCAGAAGAGTACATCTTTAAGGCGTTGCATTTTAACGGTATTGTTTATTCCGTTCTTTGTCATTGTTGATTTTTTAACATGTGCTGTCTATAATTTACCGATTAGATGAGCATTCGTTTTCTGGAAACATTTTTTTCTACAGTGTTTTCTGCTGCCACATGCTGATCTGTTAATGTTAAAGAATTTCAATACGTGAATGAATGCTATTCTTCTATACACACAATCAGTAACATCAGGGAATTTGAAGATGGTGATATGTTTCCCTTATTTTTAGAAGCTATCCATATCAATCATATTTCTTTTTTCTTCTAAATTTTAATTATATATATTTATTTGTTTTCAAATTGTCAACACTTATATTAGTATTCATTGACTCTCTATGTCATAAACAATTTTGATACAATAGCTTTCTAGTTGGAAAGCCTTGTATTGTAAACATATAGTGTTATCATCGTAAATAACATACTTTGTAAATATATCACGCATGTTTGATGTATTATCATCAGTATTTGTAACAAAAACACATCAATTGATAATAGCATATGATTATCAATTGATCAACTTTAAGAAGTAATTTCTTTCTATTTTTGATGCTGGATTAAACATTAGTAAGCAGTATTTTAATAATCGCAACAAAAGTTTTATTATGACAAGAACATCCTTTGTTTGAGATCCAGTAACATGTTAATGTATATTTGCTGCCGGAGATATCCAATTTTAGTGCCGCTCATATTTGTACTTACCTGTGTATAGTAATTATATTGTATTTTCTTTCCAACAAAAACGTATATCCTATACATAACTTTTGTTTGTATTAGCTGTGATATAAGCTCTAACAGTATCTAAGTAATGATCATTGCAAATATAAAAACTGTCTTGTCCAGGGAACAATCCGTGGGTTTGATGGATAGGTTGTCGTGAATTCAGTTGTGGAAGATTAAGACAGAACAGTATTTATTTTTAAGTGGGTTTTTTTATTTAAAATAAATGAAATTGAAAAGGTTTTGCAGTAATTTGTTCAATATCAATAAGTTAAATTCATATTTTGTGGTGTAACGCTATTGAGAATAAGCTAACCAAAGTATTTTGAATTGAATAATACACTCATGCAAAAATTAAGCATTCCATTGCGTTATATATAAGTTAAACAATTATAAATGTTGTAGACAAATTATGACATTTTATGAAATACTATGTGTTTGTAATACGATGTTTATCTTGTAATGTAAGTGCCTAAGAAAACAAATACAAATCTTTTCATATCATATGATAATTTTTGCATTTTTTAACATGTTTTAATAGTTCAAATGAACAATATGACAGCTTGATAACTCCATTCCTGTAATAAGTGATCGTATGAGCAGATTCCGTGCAAATCTGCAAAATGTTAAATGTAGCTTTACAATAAATATAAATTGATTTTCGTGTGCATTCTTTTTGATAGAAGCGGTTTTATATTAAATACGTACGCTTTGTTTTGTAGACTAGCTTTTTTATAGTTTGTTTTTAAGTTTAACGGGAATTTTAGGTGTTTCTACGTTTGAAATATACCTTTATAGAAACATGCAATTAAAACGATTTAAAAAATATATATCGTTCGATAGAAAAAATAGAACTGAGATATAAGCTATCTTACAGATATACGAATTTCGTTTCCCAGGAATTATATGATACTAAAAAAAGATAGTAAAAAAACTTATATTCAATTTATTCGAGTATCGTTTTCAATGCTCTAAATTCAGATTTGCTTGCCGGGTTCGTTTTCTGTTCTTTAGTTTTCGTGTTCGGGATCTCAAATATTATTATAATATCAGCTGTATATTGATATCATATCTTTTGTTAAGACATAGTGCACACCACTGAAAATGTGTTGCAGACGATGGTTGTATATCATACTGAAAAAAACGATTAAAAATGTAATAGTTAACAAACTGACAAATTTCACTTAAAATTTAAAATATCCCATAATTACATAATTTCCATTGAATTTAAAACAAATGTTTGATAAATAATAACACCTGTTTATTTCATTTGTGGCTTAATACACAACAGCCGAAATGAGTTTAAAGATACTCTTTATGATGTTTAAATGTTGTTGTTGTGTGGTGATGTTTGTATAATTTAGACAATTTTTACTTATATTTCAAAATAATAATAATGTGTTTTTCATAAAGTCTTTTTAGTTTCATTATAGTTACTTTAGAAAAAAGTTCTTTCTTTCGAAAATGTCTTTCACGAAAAAAGTCAACAACATTAATTAACTACAACTGATAAATATCTATAAATCGATGTGAGTGTTCTGTAGCGATGCTGTAATAATTCATCGTTGGCGAATATTCCTTTTGGAGGATTAATGATCGGATTGATATCAAACCTAAAATTAAATTTAAGTTTTAAAATAGAATTTAAGTTTCTGTGTGTAAAAGTCAATCTCAAGGTCAATGTTATGTATGGGTTTTTTTAAACTTTATACACGATTTTATATAATTCTGAAGACTACTTACGTGCTCATTTAAGAAATACACTTAATGAAATTCACTTTAAGAAATTATGCATAACTATATACATACTTAATATATCCATAAAAAACCTTAAATGTTTACATGTTCATTTAGAGATATGACGATATAATGAAAATCGCTATGAGAAAGTAAATTTTCTATAGCAATGCATAACTTGGTAATGCAGACAAGATGCAATGAGATTGGTATCCTGTGTGATACCTTGTTATTTTAGTCATCTTAGTTTTTTCAAAAGTGAAAGTTTTCAAATATATTAGTATATAAAGTCAGCTGAAGTGAAAAGTTTAAAGAATTTAATAACTATTCTGACGGGGGTTTATATTTGACTTTTACATTCTTATATAAAATTGTATTTTGTATTCCCTGTTAACACACTTTAATACTTGATATAAACTATTAAAAGAAATATCTTAACAAATGCCACATAGTCATGTTATACGTTTTGGTTTGATTGTCAATGGACAGTATGCCTCCTTATGTAAACAGAATACAGAAATATATCGAATGGGAGTTAACTGAGGAGGTGATTGACATTTTATTTTTCTCAGATTAAGATCAGAGCGATCTTTTGCAGGTGTAAGATTTTCCCAATATATCTTATCTGGACAATTATCATCAAGCAATGATTTTTAAAAGTAACCAATAAAATCACAGCATTTTTTATATTTGATTCAGATGACCCATAATAAGATATGCGATAACAAAAAAAAGGGTCAAAAAGACAGAAATGTGGAGCGCATTCTCACTCTATAATCTCTAATAGCTTGTTTACTTGAATCAATGTTATTGAGCCTATTAGCAATCTACTACCCGCGACAAAGCAACGTGTCAGTAGCATGGTAATGACAATATGTACCAAACTTATCTTTAGTTTGTAACGTTTTCCCTCCGCACTAGCAGCCAGATAAGTAAAATAAATATGCTTCAATAATAATAACCCATTTTACGTAAGACTATTGTAAAATGTGGAATCGAATATATTTGTTGATTAAATTATGGAAATTGTAACGATATTTTTGTGTATATTTCCACGAACTGTATTTTGTTCCCGTGAAAGTCACGAGACAACATTCTATTAGCAATTCCACGGGCTGTTCTACCTCTTGAACAAACACCGCGAAATTGGAATTTAAAAATGCATTGTAAATATAAGTACAGTGTAAAACTGCGTTTAATATAAAATGTTATAGGTATCGATGCTGTTGTGCTTCGTTTGTTTATCGGCAATAATGCTATTACTTAATTAGATAATGTACATACAACAATCAACACGCCCATACACTGGCTTTTATATAGAATACTATATGCTTGAAATGGCAAACATGCGCTATGTACGTATCAGGAATCTAGGTTTATCACGTAAGTGGCCTGTTATCCAGTGAATTCGCCCGTGTAATAGTTTTACATATGTCACTAGTGTAATATACCCTGGAGCGTTTTTCATTGGCTGTGCCAGTCAGAAATCGATTGTGACGTCATAATATGGACGATGATGTGACGTCATAAATTGTGAAGGGGAAAAAATGGCTGTCTCCGTTTGATAAAGCCCTCTACATTTTGGCTTTAAAACCCGTCAAAATGTAAGTTTTCTGAGTTATGTCATAAAAAGTATCTTAAATTTGTTTTCATTTCATATGAACTTATGAAGACTCGTTTCATAAAATTTCATACGAAATGAAAACTCATTTAAGATCCTTTATAAATAAATCACACGTATGCAACCTTGTGTAATGGGCTTTTCGAAAAATCGTGATTCTAAAAAGATATAAAATTCCATAAAATATATTCATATAGCTACTTCACACACGGACTTTAACTGCAAGGTACCTTAAAGTCCAACACATTTAGGCACAGTATCGTGTCAATTTATCTAAATACTTAGTTTTACAAGTGCCAAGCCTTTGCGAGATCATTTTTAGGCTATCATGTATGTGTTCAAATTGTCTGACCTGCTTGAAATTGGTCCCCATAAAAGTGCCGCACCTTACACAGTGCCCATCTAGACACGACGACATGGTAACAATCACCGGTATTGGCCCCGTACAAACTGTTTTGTACACGACGACATGGTAACAATCACCGGTATTGGGCCCGTACATACTGTTTTGTACAGGACGACATGGTAACAATCACCGGTATTGACCCCGTACATCCTGTTTTGTACACGACGACATGGTAACAATAACCGGTATTGACCCCGTACATACTGTTTTGTACACTACGACATGGTAACAATCACCGGTATTGACCCCGTACATACTGTTTTGTACACTACGACATGGTAACAATCACCGGTATTGGCCCCGTACATACTGTTTTGTACACGACGACATGGTAACAATCACCAGTATTGAGCCCGTACATACTGTTTTGGGATGTTATATCAATAGAACGATGTTATGTTCATTAATAAGTCCGTAATTAGCTTGATATATACAAGTCATGATGGAAGCTTTCAGTCTGAACACGTTGGGATGAACACTCTGCAAATTGTTGCGGAAAAAAGGGGATCGTGATGTGGAAGTATAACGGGTTCATGGTGACATTTTGTGGGGGAACCGTTTTAGAATTATTTTTGCTGAATTTAGTTGACATTGATCATTTGTTGTCGATTTAGGAATAGTATTATGTACATTGACTACTGTATAGATACACATATTCCGGGATAGCATTTGTTTTCGACTGAAGAAAGACTCATAACTTTATGTTCTAAATGCACACTTATGACTCCTACATCTACATGCAGTGCCAGACCTTTCACCAATCTTCCTGAATCTTAGTTAAGACACTAAACGTTGAAGAGTAACAGTGAAATGTGGCGTCTCATATGTTACATATATATAGCAAAGTTTTCATCAAAACTTTTCAAAACAAACCAATAATAACTATGCATTAATATGATGAAATGTGATATTCTTGTCATCAATATACCCCAACAAATCTATAGAAAATGCAGTACCGGTTTCGCGTTGATGACACACTGTAATATATCTTAACCTAATATGACATACTTTGACATGACATACTGTAACATGACATACTATAACATGACATAATGTAACATGACATACTGTAACATGACACACTGTAACATGACGCACTGTAACATGACACACTGTAACATGACACACTATAACATGACACACTGTAACATGACACACTGTAACATGACATACTATAACATGACACACTGTAACACGATACACTGTAACACGACACACTGTAACATGACACACTGTAACATGACACACTGTAACATGACATACTATAACATGACACACTGTAACACGACACACTGTAACACGACACACTGTAACATGACACACTGTAACATGACACACTGTAACATGACACACTGTAACATGACATACTATAACATGACACACTGTAACACGATACACTGTAACACGACACACTGTAACATGACACACTGTAACATGACACACTGTAACATGACATACTATAACATGACACACTGTAACATGACACACTGTAACATGACATACTATAACATGACACACTGTAACACGATACACTGTAACACGACACACTGTAACATGACACACTTTAACATGACATACTATAACATGACACTGTAACATTACACACTGTAACATGACACACTGTAACATGACATACTGTAACATGACACACTGTAACATGACATACTATGACATGACACACTGTAACATGACACACTGTAACACGACACACTTTAACACTACACACTGTAACATGACATACTATAACATGACACACTGTAACATGACATACTGTAACATGACCTACTGTAACATGACACACTGTAACATGACAGACTATAACATGACACACTGTAACATGACGCACTGTAACATGACACACTGTAACATGACGTACTATAACATGACATACTACAACATGACACACTGTAACATGACATACTATAACAGGACACACTGTAACATGACACACTGTAACATGACATACTATAACATAACACACGGTAACACGATACACTGTAACACGACACACTTTAACATGACACACTTTAACATGACATACTATAACATGACACTATAACATTACACACTGTAACATGACACACTGTAACATAACACACTGTAACATGACATACTATAACATAACACCCTGTAACACGATACACTGTAACACGACACACTGTAACATGACATACTATAACATGACATACTTTTAGATGACGTAAATTACATGATAGACTGTAACATGACGTACTGTATGTAACATATTGTAAACTATATGACTATAACATGACGTGTTGAATCATTGCAACAAAGAAATTTTAATATGAAATATCTTAAAGTGATCTTGTTGTAAGCCTTTAAAATCTTTCCTTTGTATTTACATACACTTTCAATTTTAGTTTAGTTTACAGTATATGTTCATCTATTTTTCATAGTATAATCAAAATTTATTTCAAGCTCACTTAATTTGGGCTTATATTGTTATGTAACCTAAGGAATCTCACTTGTTAACCATCCGGTATGTTATCTGTAGAAGAATTTATTGAAAAGATTGGTGCTTCATTAAGATAGACATAGTAAATATATTAAAAGTAATATCTCATCATAAACCTGTTTTTTTTGGAAGTATATACCCGACATTCATCCCTCACCTGCCAAATATTTATGATCGGCATCCATTATTTTGGATAGGAATAACAAAATCGGCCTGAAAAGATTGATGGATTTTGAAAAAAAAATAAAAAAAATAACGGTTATAGCCTTTTTGTTAACATTGTGTTGAAAAAACATGATTTTATAATAATTTTAAATTATTTTATTTCAACAATATTGTTACACGTTTGGTCAAGTTTGAAAACAATTCTGGCTAACCTGATGTGTAAACGCATAGAGAGCCCTTTTGATGGCGCTTACCTTGAATTGAATGTAATCGGTAAAAGTTAGTGCTGATTGCGTATATCCAACATTGGCGCCGAAAATGGCTTTACAGCCTCGTCACATTGAACTTGTAAACCGTCTGAAAAGATGAGCGTGATGTTGTCCCATTCATCGTCAAATGTCTCGATAACGCACCCCATTTCTGTTCCAGGGGACTACCAGACCAGTACGGTTTCCACCACGTATACCACCCCACACCATCACAGTAACGCAACTAAAGCCGTCCCCATCGTCATGTGACAAGCAGAATTTGGAATCATCCATTAAACAGCATTGTACCTCTGGCGAAACTACCAACAATGGTATATAGAGGCCCGATTAAGGTGTTTGTTACCCTGTCAAGTTGAGCCCTGTGTTAGGGCGCCGCGTGTTTTTGTCCGACTACTTTTAAGTGGATTCCGATAGTTTAGATACAAAATGACAAAGCAATGTCCTCGCGGGTCTCAGCTGGAACAATGCGATTAAGCAGATGCAACAACCGTATCTGGCGGTATTCACCTGAACTTTGACAAGCCAAATGCACCCCCTGAACCACGGCAGATGTGCATCAGTAAGGTCAAACGGATGCACTTCCAAGAAGTTAGCATATTTTGGCTAAACCTGACTCATTCATGATCAGATACTTGCACGATTATTTGGTTGAGGATGATAGAAGAAGAAAGATGGTAACTGAAGGTTACATAAGTTCCATTGACCAGACAATCTGTGTGGGTCCGGGAAGGCATAGGTCTTATTAATCCCACAGCATGATCATAAGAGGCAATTATTACCTGCGTAATGTTCAGCGTTAAGGGGGGTGACAACAACTGGTTCACCCGTTGTCAATATAATGTGACCGGACAGAGTGCTGTGCTTGGTGCCTTCGGCATGACATTTCAGTGAGATAGCACTATGAAGTCAGCATCAGATCCGCGCAATCGCAAGGAGGCAAGCACACCAACATACCCTGTCTCCGGCATAAAAACACACATATACGCTTACACAACACACATGGAGGTACGTCCTTAAATGACATTAGCTGTGTATGGGACTTTAAACAAATTAAAACCAATCTTATAATTTTGGCTGTTGCGAGGACGTTAACCCCGAAATAAACAAAATGATTGACCAGACATTTCATACAATGGTTGTTTTATCTTACTCACAGTAGTTAAAGATGAAACCTTTGAACCAAACCATTAAGGGTGTCTTCCTGACCTTTTCCTTGGCAGTCAGCTGGCGGTTATCTTGGTTTTTGGCAGCAAAATATAAAAAGACCAAAGTTCGTTCTTTTAATAACTTTTATCAAGTTATTATGCATATAAAACAAACAAATGAAAAGATATGTATTTTTTTGAAATACCGGACACCGGTTGGCGGCCATTTTGAATTTTTATTATGCATGGAACCCCATTTTGGGAACTCTACTATAATGTTATTAAAAAGGAAATTGAGGCAAAGACAGAACCTTTCTTGAAAACACGTATTAGCGTGGCGGAACGAATGATATCTCTGCGATGTGCGATATGCTGAAAAGTAAACGTCTAAGTCTTTGCGATAAGTTTAAAATTCTGTTGGGAACAGATCTAATTAGACCATCAGATGAATTGTAGTTTGCATTTATTTTAGTATATGAAGTAGATTAGATTTTGTTTCAACTACGTTTGCTGATAGGCCGTGTCTAAACTGGGGAAATATCAAAATTATGTACTTTTCATTTTGACAAAAATACATGTTAACTTGTTTGTGTTAACTTGTTAACTTGTTTGTGTTAACTTATTTGTGTTAACTTGTTTCTATATAAACGTAAGCTGCTTACCCGCTTTAAAATCAGTTTTGCGGATTCATGCAGAAATTTTGTACATGTTAATGCTGATTCTATCACAAAGACACCTTTGTTTGCCGCGTGATGAAGAATCATCATGAAATACTTCCTAATCCGGGCATAATTTTATATTCACTGTCCTTCATATTTTATCGAGTGCAGTTAAATATATTACGGTTGTTTTGTAACCTCTCCATACATAGCTCGCTATATCGATTTCCACCGAGGAGACTCAAGAGCTGGTGAAATCTTCGGAAAAGAACAACTGTTACACCTGAAACATATACATACAGTTGGGTTTTTCCTCCAGATGTACCTGCATAAAGATTTAAATATAATAGCAAATTCGAATTGGAGAAAACTGAAACATGTTTACATTACATTAGCTGAGAAATTACTGATAAGAAACACACATTTCTGATTAAAGATTAATGCGATACATCAGTAAATGCAAGTGCAAAGAATTTGGTAAATAAGCATTAAAGTACCCGGAGACAAGAGCCGCAAAGGAAGACATCAGAATTATTTCTTTTATTATCACTATTTTTTTTTAGAGATTTGACATAAAAACGGGCAAATACAGAAACAGACAGAAGGAGGGAGGTGGCGAGACAAAAAAGGAGACAAAAGTGGTAATAAAAGTATAATTATAAAATAGCGTCCTTCAGTTATCCAACTAAACTTTCTGTTAAGCTCACAATTTATCTCAAAAGTATTTCTTAACTTAATCATTCTTCAAACGCAGTTTTCTTGTGAAAGAAGAAATTTCAAAACTTGAAGAGATGGCAGATGCAGAACAAATGAGGCAAATTTTACTAATAAGCAGAACATGTGGTATTCCCGAAGTCTGAATCATTATTTAAATCCATCGGTTACCTATAGTATGGTACATTATATATATATAGCCATATCGATTCACGTATGGCGCAGTCACGTCTTCTCTCAGTAATACAATGTCAAAGCGCTACGCCTGTAGTTATAAACATTGATGCATACAATAGTCATTAACAGAACAGTTCCGGATACTTAGTGTTGCTTCCCTTTCTATCAAAAAGTTACAAACGAAAGATATATGTCCATGTATCCTTCATTACGCAAACATCTCAAACCTGTTTACAATTACAGTATCAAAACTGTAAAAGGAACCCATTTGATCAAATATATCCTTGGTTTTTCTTTCGTACACCTTGGATAATTATTTTTTGAGATATATATATACATTTGTGTGGATTCGTGAAAAGTAGACAATCATTAATTAAATTATCTCCAGAATGTACCTAACATGTATAAAGGAGGATAGTATGCATTACTTGTGTCACTCTTTAAACCGTCACAAATATAGACAATTAATAGTGATTACTTACATATATTTCAATGAATTTTTTTTTCAAATGTTAGTTTTAGTTTAAAAGTATTGATCACAATTATCAATTTTCAGACCTGACTAAATCTAAAACTTCACAACAGTGTAAGGACTCCGTCAGAATCTTCCTACGATTTGTTTTCGTGGAGCACTTCACATTTATTGCATTTAATGTACGGAAACACGAATTCTTGTATCCTCGAGATTTAACGTGTTACACAAGGGCGAAGCATGAATGGAACTTTATCAAACGAGGGGGAACAAAATAACGAATTTCCATACAAATAGGCCAATAAACACGTAATTAAACCGAAAAAGACGTATAACACAAAAACAGGGATGATCAGGCGTACGCAAAATTATTGCCGTCACTCGGCGTGTTGTCGTCTGCTTTAGTCATTCGGCGTGTTGTCGTCTGCTTTAGTCATTCGGCGTGTTGTCGTCTGCTTTAGTCATTCGGCGTGTTGTCGTCTGCTTTAGTCATTCGGCGTGTTGTCGTCTGCTTTAGTCATTCGGCGTGTTGTCGTCTGCTTTAGTCATTCGGCGTGTTGTCGTCTGCTTTAGTCATTCGGCGTGTTGTCGTCTGCTTTAGTCATTCGGCGTGTTGTCGTCTGCTTTAGTCATTCGGCGTGTTGTCGTCTGCTTTAGTCATTCGGCGTGTTGTCGTCTGCTTTAGTCATTCGGCGTGTTGTCGTCTGCTTTAGTCATTCGGCGTGTTGTCGTCTGCTTTAGTCATTCGGCGTGTTGTCTCTTGCTCATTTTTTCTGAAGACGCTCTGATTAAGAGACAAAACTCGTACGCGGGAGGGAACCACGATGTTTTATTTCCCCGTCATGTGATTGATATTATCCAATCAGACACGCTGTTATATCGATAAGGAATTATGATAATAAGTATCTCATATAGTTGGATTTAGAATTAATGATTCATTATTTTGATTAAGGGAATAGACTAACATTGATTCATTTGAACTTATGATCTAACCTTAACATCTGATAAAGCCTAGACGAGTAGTCTTTGACAGTGTATCCGTGATTTCAGTGTAATAAGTGCAGAGTCCATGATTTCTAAGGAATTATTTTATTGTCGTTGTCATTGGTCAATGAATTGTCATTATATGATTAAGTGTATGTGATCATAGAATTATTTTTCATGGTGCCTTTCATTATATAAATATAATCAATTCCTGGTGTGGGCATCCTGTACATCTAATCTAATGTAACCTGATTATACAAAAGTCAATTATGATTCCAATACTTGTCTGTAGAGAATGTTAGAATATCACCTCTTGCTAAAGTTGAACAATCATAATGACAAAAACATATCACACCAACCTAAATTAAAAAAGTTATAAAATCTGCATGTTTTTTTCTTGCTTTGTTTTTTAATGCAAACGCCATTTATGGCCGAGGACATATATTTTGCACATTGAAAAGTAAATACTACGCCTGTGACCATTCTCCAGATAGAAATATATACTCTTTTGTGTCTGCTGTACACGTGCAGAGTTGCGATCATTAATTTATGTTCAATGCAAAATGACGGAGGTCTCTCCACCTAGTCTACCTCATCCTTGAGTGTTAATTCATTAAGTGATGTGAGTTTAAACACTTTATAAACATGTATAACAAAGTTAATTGATACTTCTACATAACTATATGTAAATCAATGAAATATATTTACATTTGCATGGCATTGTCACTATATAGCCTCTTTGAAAGCTGTGTCGTTGATGGGACTTTAATTACCATGCATCACGAGACACAATTCTTAGCGTATTAATACAACACTGACCGGAACTACAATATCCAATATAAATAAACATGACGGCTGCTGAAATATCGCTGGGCATTGTGAGATTTGACAATGTCATTGTAAATTTATGTGCAAAATAAAAAACACTTTTATTTCAACAAAAACAAGACCAAGGTCTGCAATATCGTACAAAATGCCCATCGGTTGAAATCACCAATGCCGACAATGGAAACAATTTTAACGCTCATGCAACTTATCAGAAATATCGTCTGTTACACTGCACTAATCAACAGGGGTTCGTTACAAATGTCTGAAATACACATATTCTATAGACCTACTGACACATATGTTACAGACCTACTGATATGGGTCACAGCACACATAAACATTTCAGACATTTGTAACGAACCTGTGCTCCGTCGCAAGATCACTCACTTCAAACGCTATCAGTTTCACGCGTCTCGCATCCACGGTTCATCAGTTTCTGACGACAGATCAAATACCGAGGTGTTATAGAATCTACTGACTGTTTTCAGGTTTCCATACAATCAACAAATAAATTCACGCCTGGATTCTTCACAAAACGAGCAAAGAGAAAGTTCGAATTAACTTCCAAAGATAACTCCCTCGTGGAGGGCAAGGTCGGATTTACGGTGTTCACTGTATTTATCCATGCGCGAAATTTGTTCCGGGGAAAAATCGAAACTATTTCAAATCTAACTTTCAGCTCAGAGTTCTATTGATAAACTTAAATCACCCTATAGACATATCATATTCAATTGTATTGGTACTGAATTGTGGAATAAAATTGAAGTGTTTGTTAAAATTTCAAAGTACTACTTTGTTTGCCAATCAGCACGCGCCAATACGCTGTACAAACTATTGAACGAAATTGTGTGGACTGTCGATTAGGAGGGCATTTTTAATTTTAAATATAAATTATAAGTTAAAAAAGAACATAAGAGGCAGAGAAAACGCGCATTATGTTGTTTGTTTGCAAAGCTGTGTCATTCAGATAGATCATAAATACCATACAAAAACAGTTCAATGCTTAAATCTTCTACATTTGTCAGATTTCAGCAGTTAATTACAATATTTTATTTTTTAAATTGTCTATATACTACAAAAGCATTGCACCCTATTATCACCAATGAGCCCCAGAAGGACGAAACGACTGTATGTTGCAGTGTAATTATCTTTTGGTATACTTTACCTGTTATAGTAGATATGTGCAATCACGCGTGGGTCTCACGATCATCTTGTTATCGTCATTGTTATCATCATCGGTATCGTCATTGTTATAATCATTGTTATCGTCATTGTTATCATCATTGTTATCGTCATTGTTATCATCATTGGTATCATCATTGTTATAATCATTGTTATCGTCATTGGTATCATCATTGGTATCATCATTGTTATCGTCATTTTTATCATCATTGTTATCATCATTGTTATTGTCATTGTTATCGACATTGTTATCGTCATTTTTATCATCATTGTTATCATCATTGGTATCATCATTGTTATCATCATTGGTATCATCATTGTTATCATCATTGGTATCATCATTGTTATCGTCACTGTTATCGTCATTTTTATCGTCATTGTTATCATCATTTTTATCATCATTTTTATCGTCATTGTTATCGTCATTGTTATCGTCATGTTATCATCATTGTTATCATCATTGTTATATCATTGTTATCATCATTGTTATCGTCATTGGTATCATCATTGTTATCGTCACTGTTATCATCATTATTATCGTCATTGTTATCGTCATTGTTATCATCATTTGTATCGTCATTGTTATCATCATTTGTATCGTCATTGTTATCGTCATGTTTTCATCATTGTTATCATTATTGTTATCATCATTGTTATTGTCATTGTTATCGACATTGTTGTCGTCATTTTTATCATTATTGTTATCATCATTGGTATCATCATTGTTATCATCATTGGTATCATCATTGTTATCATCATTGGTATCATCATTGGTATCATCATTGTTATCATCATTGTTATCATCATTGTTATCATCATTGGTATCATCATTGGTATCATCATTGTTATCATCATTGGTATCATCATTGTTATCATCATTGGTATCATCATTGTTATCATCATTGGTATCATCATTGTTATCATCATTGGTATCATCATTGTTATCATCATTGGTATCATCATTGTTATCATCATTGGTATCATCATTGTTATCATCATTGGTATCATCATTGTTATCATCATTGGTATCATCATTGTTATCATCATTGGTATCATCATTGTTATCATCATTGGTATCATCATTGTTATCATCATTGGTATCATCATTGGTATCATCATTGTTATCATCATTGTTATCATCATTGGTATCATCATTGTTATCGTCATTGTTATCGTCATGTTATCATCATTGTTATCATCATTGTTATCGTCATTTTTATCGTCACTGTTATCATCAGTGTTATTGTTATCGTCAACGTCGTCGTCCGTTTTGTTGGTAGTTATCGTTTACAAATCATTGCAAGATGTTTGTTTCTTAACAGAATTAAAGGAACTGCTAACACTGCGATTCATTGAATCAACCAAATTTGTTGTTATATGTATGTTTTATGTGACCTATCGGTATGATTTGTAGTTTCTAGTATAAGGCCCATGGGCCTTAACGGTCACCTGAGTTCTGTAATATTTATACAGAGAGTTGATTTTGTTTTTTAAACAGAAATATTATTCAAAGTGAAAAAAAACCAATAGAACCACCTTATTCAATATCTAGCATACAGATTTAAGACTGAACAGTATTTGAAACTAGCACCTCTGATTCTAAACAAGAAAAATGAAGAAATTTAAGCACACATACTCCTTGGACCCCTACAGCCCTTGGGGGTATGGCTGGCTCAAATTTTAGTCAAATTGACCCTTTTTGGCCCCGTCCCTCAGGCCCCTGTGGGCTGGGGACCATATTATTCACAATTTTGGTTGACCTTTGGCCATGGAAAGTTTCTGCAAAATTTCATTGAAATTGGTTCAGGGGTTTTGGAGAAGAAGTTGAAAATGTAAATTGTTTACGGACGCACGACGGATGTCTGAAGCTTCCGCAATAAGTGTATGCTATACGTATACTATAACTTCCTGTTTCAAAAGTTGACCACAGATACATTTTGATATTTGTGCTAGAGTTGTCTCCCTTCAAACTAGTAGTTAACACTTGATGTTTATCATCATATCTTATTGTCTGTTCTGAATACATGTATTCTAGCGTACCATCGGAATGTGTATCTACAGACCCTTTCAAATATTAGCCATTTTTGTGTACCTTCAAAAGGTGTAATTAATTCTTGTGTACCCTTTTAAACGTGTCATTAATTTTAGTTTATTTATTAAAGAGATTATCAGTTAATCAATCATGTTACCACTGATAAAATTATTGTTCATAGTAACATGAACGACGTTTCCTTAAACTTTAATGTTTTATATTTTGGTTGATTTTATTTCTGCGCCATTAGCTTAATTTTTAACACACATTCCAGTTGTTTTGTTATAGCACGGCTTCACTGAAAACATTTTTACATCAACTGTTATTTCTTTATCTAGTCTTATTACAATTTCTCTTTGACAGATCAAATCCAGTACTATCAGGTACACTAAACAGGTAAATAGTTATCAGTTACACAGAAAAATGTATCTGTACTTGTCTTCATCTAACTTATTTTATTTCTTCCATGATTATAGAAAAAGTAAACAAATAGTATAAACATGTACTAGAGGCGTACAAAACAGTTGTATAACTTATGTAAATTATAGTTTGTTGATGTTTTAATTTACACCGTGATCAAGACAATATTTCAGAGAAAATAATATGACTGCTTAGGTTTGATATATCTGATACTTGTGTAATTCGTTATATATATTAAACATTTATAATACATGTACTCCAAATCACTTTATTCTTGCATACAGTTGTTGATATATTGTTCTAGCTTTAAGAATATTCAACATATATATCCCTATATCAACAGATATATCGCTATATCAATATATATATCGCTATATCAACATATATATCCCTATATCAACATATATATCCCTATATCAACATATAGTTTAATCTTGCTTGTAACAAGCATTGTCATTGGTTTAAAAAATTATGTTATCAGCTCATAACGTAAAAAATGACGTCGCCGTTTGTAACGTCGCTTTTATTGGCTGATACAGCAGCGCAATAATTTCTAAGAAAAAAGAGTCCATCATAAAAAGTGGAATGAAACAAAATAATCCTAAACTTAACATTTATTCTACAAGATTTTGTATGAAACTCGTGAAATCCTTGACAAGAAAATCAGGTAAGAATTTCATTAAACATCTGTATATATTTATCGTCTATGTGTTGTGAAGGTATCACTAATGATCTGATACTTACTGAGTTTGTGTGATTAGAGGAGAAGCTTACTCAAAAGTCTTCACCGCACACGGCTGCCTACATGTTATCTGTCTAAAGGTTTTTGTTCCGAAATCCAACTTCTGTTTGTTCCAAAACAATTGTGACCACTAGGTCATGTTAGACTACAACTTTTATCAGTTTCCTGTCTGACTAACAGTCCAAAATAAACAAAGACAGATAGTTCATCTATAAAAGTTATTTACAAGCACAATAAACTGATACTACATGACAGAAACTTTAACAAACTGTTTAAGAACTAGACGTTATTTCCCGAACGTTCGAAAACACCTAAACACATATTCAGCTTGTCAGTGTATGAAGCTGATAGCGACTTCGAGTTAGTCACAGTGTACGTGGTCACTCTACAATTGGTTTAAAGTATGCTTATACAGATTTTAGTTTGCGTCATCTCTTTCGCTGCTGACAATTTATAGTTCTCTGGGCTATAGCCATGGATCTATAATTCTGTCGGAGTTTTGCTTGTAATCGCATCAGTGAATCGTGATGCCCGATTGTAAGTTTGATACGATTGTTGTTCTATTCTCTTGAAAATGTACTCCAAGTTAATTAGTACTCTTGTAATTAACTAAAATGTGGATTTTGACATGCTAAAATAGCACACACGCCTATTCACAGCGTGTGTAACATAGCACGTAGCACCCACTACACTGTGTGTGTATGCGTGAGTCCAGAGACTTGTGTGTATGTATATATATTATATATACGGCAAAACAGGGAGCGGGGCATCCGTGTCTTATAGACACAGTTTTATAGTTTTGAAAAAAAATATGTCATTGCTAAATTGTAGCAAGGTCTCTTGTTTCCGGGACCTGACAACAGGATTCAGCAGTTTCAAGCACATCAGTCATGTGCCCAAAGAATTACGTAGCCCTTGGCCTCTTGTTACTTAAGCAACGATACGTACGCACCCTTTGTTCCGCACAGGGATGAAACCTTGTTGAAAGAAATAAACAAGTAATGTCGCTCTTTACTCAAGGGGCTTTATACTTCCGGGACAAAATTCCCTTATTTAGATCGAAATTGAACATGTTTTATTCTTTATTGTTTGGTCAATAATTAATATATGTTTTTCATTTTTTGTTTAAGTGTGCTTTCGCTTCGGGTTACGATTAAGTTAAAGGGAAATGGACTCAGCGGGATCAACAACAAGCAACTAAATGGATATCCACTGGAATTTTACTCTCCATCTTTAGGAGAACCTTGCCCTCGAGTTTGTCCGAGTACAACCATGTATAGAGATCAATGTTAAGGAGTATTACTGCTCAGGTGCCTTCGTCGATGTCAAAGTAACCGGGATCATTTTACCATGTTCCCCATCTAGGGGTCGACCCCGTGCTACCAAGTACCTCCGCTAGGGGTCGACCCCGTGCTACCAAATACCTCCGCTAGGGGTCGACCCCGTGCTACCAAGTACCTCCGCTAGGGGTTGACACCAGGCTGCCAAGTACCTCCGCTAGGTGTCGAACCCGTGCTTTCAAGTACCTCCGTTAGGGGTCGACCGCGTGCTATCAAATACCTCCGTCAGATGTCGACCCCGTGCTGCCAAGTTCCTCCGCTAGGGGTTGACCCCGTGCTACCAGGTACCTCCGCTAGGGGTTGACACCGGGCTGCCCAGCCAGTAACTCTACTAGGGGTCGACCCGGGCTACCAAGTACCTCCGCTATAGGTGTCGACCCCGTACTACCAAGTACCTCCGTTATAGGTGTCGACCCCATTCTAACAAGAACCTCCGCTAGGGGTCGACCCCGTGCTACCAAGTACCTCCGCTAGGTGTCGACCCCGGGCTACATATTACTCGTCCAATGCTATACCGATTATTTCGGTGAGAAATTTGACCGAGTTGAGTTAGTAACGATTAAAAAATGGTACATAACTTTGAAGAAACAGGAGATAGTCATACGTTACAGTACAATATCGTGACTTTATTTATTTTGAAATGTAATGGATATAATAATTTAAGAAAACGCTTCATAAAACAATACTACTGGAAAAATCCATCGGTGTTTAAACTTACACTAATGTTGAGAGTTGAAAATACCAAGGAACTATGCATGTTGGAAAAAATAATATACGAGGCTAATAAAGTTAGATTGAATTAATTTCATAAGTTTTGTTAAATCTTGTATATCCAGGGTCGACTCTAGTGGTATATCCGGGGGAACCTTCGTAGGTAGAGATTGTCCCAACCACTTGGAATCCGTGGGTAGCCACTCTCGTTGTTACTGTATAATTACTACATACGTAACAGTTTCCTTCTATTTATGTGTATAAATGTATTATTATATACGGCATTAACGTCAATATATATCTGAAGTAAAAAAAAAATCCTTTGAATTTAATGTATTCAATCCCTCTAATATGTTGACTTGAGTGGTATACATATCCAAGAAAACTGTGTCGGTAGGGATTGGCCCAACGGCTTGGAATCCCTGGGGAGCCACCCGCTTTAATTAAGTATTTTCATGTAATAGATATTCATTTTATAAGTCTGTGCCTGGAATATAAAGTCTGTACTATTTGATATATATGTTCATTTATGTTGTAAAGGTATAGCTACCTCATCCTCCTATATATGCCTTGTTATTGTTAATAATTGTATCATGTATGTGAAATTATGGGCCCGTTAGGCCTAAAGTGATAAAACAGTTTGAATTTGAAATAAGATATAATGGAATTCCACTTTTTATTTACAGAACGCGCACGTTAGTTCTCTTAAATAAACATATATTGGTAAGCCTCACCTATTTCATCAGGTACGTATTCCAAAAATAAATCTTACCTGTATCACAAGGTCAGGTCATTATGATCAGAAATGACTTTGCTGGAGATAATACAGGACGTTTATGTACAGTAAAACCACAATATAGTGACCCCTTGTTTATATCAAATAAAACCATTAGATTAACGCCCCTCGTTTATGTACAGTAAAACCACGATATAACACCCCTCGTTTATGTACAGTAAAACCACGATATAACACCCCTCGTTTATGTACAGTAAAACCTCGATATAATGTCCCTCGTTTATGTACAGTAAAACATCGATATAATGTCCCTCGTTTATATATAGTAAAACCACAATATAGTGACCCTCGTTTATATCAAATAAAACCACGATATAACGCCCCTCGTTTATGCACAGTAAAACCATGATATAACGCCCCTCGTTTATGTACAGTAAAACCACCATACAATGCCCCTCGTTTATGTACAGTAAAACCTCGATATAATGTCCCTCGTTTATGTACAGTAAAACCATGATATAACGCCCCTCGTTTATGTACAGTAAAACCACGATATAACGCCCCTCTTTTATGTACAGTAAAACCACGATATAACACCCCTCGTTTATGTACAGTAAAACCTCGATATAATGTCCCTCGTTTATGTACAGTAAAAC
>NW_018479943.1:0-19065 GCF_002113885.1 Mizuhopecten yessoensis | reverse complement strand
AAATAAAACCACGATATAACACCCCTCGCTTATATAAAATAAAACCACGATATAGTGCTCCTCGTTTATATAAAATAAAACCCCGATATTACGCCCCTCGTTTTTATAAAATAAAACCACGATATAGCTCCCCCGCTTATATAAAATAAAACTACGATGTAACGCCCCTCGCTTATATCAAATAAAACCACGATATAACGCCACTCCTTGATATAAAATAAAACAACGATATAGTGCCCCTTGTTTATATAAAATGAAACCACGATATAGTGCTTCTCGTTTATATAAAATAAAACCCCGATATTACGCCCCTCGTTTTTATAAAATAAAACCATGATATAGCTCCCCCGCTTATATAAAATAAAACCACGATATAACACCCCTCGCTTATATAAAATAAAACCACGATATAGTGCTCCTCGTTTATATAAAATAAAACCCCGATATTACGCCCCTCGTTTTTATAAAATAAAACCACGATATAGCTCCCCCGCTTATATAAAATAAAACTACGATGTAACGCCCCTCGCTTATATCAAATAAAACCACGATATAACGCCACTCCTTGATATCAAATAAAACCACGATATAACGCCCTTCGCTTATATATATATAAAAAAAAAAAAGAACCACGATATGGTGCCCCTCGTTTATATATAATATAACAACGATACAGTGCTTCTCATTGTTCTGTTACATTTTTAATTCATGTTTTGGTATTAAACATCGGAAGGTAATGTTTATCGAGACCCCAGGTCTGCTACAAGTCGTGTTGGTAGTACATCCTCTACTGTTTTTCGGAAGTGAGAATCTCTTTTTTCTTTGTTAGCCTGCGTTATGAATTTGTAAATTAATATTTCAAAAGACGACTTTACTCGTGGTGATTTAACCTGCCTCTTTCTGACTGTACAACAATGGCAGACAAACAACTTCGATGACAGAGTTAGGACGTATGATCACCACAGATATAAAGGACGTCAACGTGTGCGGAATTCATTCTTGTTTAAATCCATTCATTTGATCCGCTGATAACAAAGGGGTTAGGCTGAATACGGGACAGACAGAACACTGAACTGGTAGAGTGTGAAGTAAGAAACGTTACATTCCACATCTTGAAATTGGTCTAAGTTGTCTAAGAAAGATTCGCTGGGAATTATATTCAACGGACAAGTGTTAAAATATAGTTGTTTCTCTCAGAGAGAGAGAGAGAGAAAGAGAGAGAGTCATGTTTAGAGATATTGAAAATCTCGATATATATTTCCTCCTTCCTTATTGCCAACGAATGTTAACGTATCATTTTAACTTTTTAACAATTTAGTGACATACTGCCAAATTAGTTTATAAGGCCAGAATTTTACTGAAGTATGTGGACCATCGCATTACCTCTTGTAGGGAATTAGTCGTAAAGACTTCTATGTATAGGCACTAGGATGTGATCTTATGTTTGTTTTGTTATCGCAAATATCTAATCTGTAAAGTGACAGCATTACTCACCGAGGCAGTGTGACACTGACTGTGGATAGAAGAAGCATGTCTCCCCATGGTCAGGTAAGGTTGTGTCCGTTCATGCTTTCATTTTACTAATAGACATTTTTATTTCGTTCTGCCTTTATCAGCTATATAATGCCCATTTCCCTCAATGCCGATTGATGAAATGTGTCATGTGTGCTTATAAATAGGCTAGATTGTCTAGTTTATTGTTAACTGCATAAGGAAAGATAGTTTTCGTTTCCAGCTAAGAGGTATAGATGCAATTTCTGTCGTAGTTGTTTATGCATCCACGTACAAATGAAAGTTTTATTTGTTTAACTCTAATCGTGTCTTGTGTTTGAAGTAATACGTTTATCAACGTTTGATCAGAAGAGTTCTTCAAAATCATAGTCTATTGAGCGCTTGATTCCAAATAATTTTAAAACATCTTTAGAGCTCTCAAAATTCGTAGTCATTTCGGCGATTGATTCCAAGCAAGTCAAGTTCGTTATCTACCGTAGAGTCTCAATTGTCGCAATGACAAGTGTGAATACTTCATGTTTAAAGTAATGGTTTAATGGTAATGATAATAATTAAGCAACCAATTTTCCGTTCATGTTTATGAGCATTCAAAATTATTGACTTTTATCATTTGAAATAAGAAAAAAAAAATGTTTGAAGATGAGACCTTCGTTTCTATCTTTATAGATCCTGTATCAGTAACTAAGCTGAGTTAAACTTTTAATGAAACATCTTGAATACATTTATAAACACATTTTTAAAAGCAACATTCTGACATTTTTCCGTACACTTTGTTTATTCCAGTCTTTTAAAATGTTCCCGATAGAAACACTTCATTTACAAATATTACAGTGTTACATTGATCACAGTCAGTACCCTATAATTGATGGATTGTTCTCCTGTTTTAACAACGAATAATAAAGGCTTGTGATTGGCCAGTCTGATGTCTGATCAAATATATGATATATCAGATCAATGTCCCTAGCTTAAGCAATCGCTTAGATTAATCTATTCCAATCGTATATTTAGTAGTAGTTTTTAGGTCACCTGAGACAAAGTCTCAAGTGACCTATTGCGATCGCCTTTTGTCCGGCGTCGTGCGTCGTCCGTCGTGCGTCGTGCTTCTTCTCTAAAACCCCGAAACCAATTTCAATAAAATTTTGCAGAAACCTTCCATGGCCAAAGGTCAACCAGAATTATGAATTATATGGTCCCCAGCCCCCAGGGGCCTGAGGGGCGGGGCCAAAAAGGGTGAAATTGACTAAAATTTCAAAAATCTTCTTCTCAAGATCCAGATATGGTAGAATCAAATACTCTTCATAAATGAAGGGTCCTAAGGTGCTCTACCAAAATTGTGAATTTCATGACCCTGGGGTCTCACGTTTCCCCCTGGGGAGGGGGTAAACTTTACTATAGTTTATATAGGGAAATCACATTTTGGACCAGCATTTGTGTAATTTCCATTGGAATTAATTCAAACTTGGTGAGCATTATCAGTATTGGATAGCAGTTTGATGGTATGCACATATCAGCCTTGACTGACCTCCATGGGCTGATGGGTGGGTCCAAAAAGGGTCGAATTGACTGAAATTTCAAAAATCATCTTCTCAAGACCCAGATATGGTAGACTCAAATACTCTTCATAGAAGGAAGGTTCTTAAGGTGCTTTACCAAAATTGTGAATTTCATGACCCTGCGGTCTCACGTTTCCCCTGGGGAGGGGGTTAACTTTATTATAGTTTATATAGGGAAATCACATTTTGGACCAACATTTGTTTAATTTCCATTGGAATTAATTCAAACTTGGTTAGTATTATCAGTATTTGATAGCAGTTTGATGGTATGCACATATCAGCCCTGACTGACCCCCCAGGGGAAGATCCAGATATGGTAGAATCAAGTACTCTTCATATATGGAAAGGTCTTAATGTGCTTTACCAAAATTGTGAATTTTATGACCCTGGGGTCTCACGTTTCCCCCTGGAGGGGTAAACTTTACTATAGTTTAATTGTGAATTATATAGTCCCCAGCCCCAAGGGGCCTGAGGGGCGGGGCCAGAAAGGGTCAAATTGACTAAAATTTCAAAAATCTTCTTCTCAGGATTCAGATATGGTAGAATCAAATACTCTTCATAGATGGAAGGGTCTTAAGGTTCTTCACCAAAATTCAGCTGACTGACAGAACCACTATTTGTACATAGTACATATACTACCCAGATCTTTCACACTACTTTTTGCATTACATGTAGTTCAAGTTACCTTTGTTACAAAATGAATTCTTTTTCATTTGGCAATATCGATAACATTAGTTTTTACATAACTCAGGTGACCGTTAAGGCCCATTGGGCCTCTTGTTAATTAATTTATAGTTTAAATGTCGGTTTTGTGACATGCATTTATTTCACGTGCCCAAACAGTCCATCCTCAATACACATCTGAATTAGTCAGATGTTTGTATTTTCACTTGGCAGTTGTGATAAAATTATATTTGATTAAATTTAGGTAACATCATGTATGTTTGGTCACATTATTGATTAGAGGTTATTCTCAAGGTTAAGCCTATCGGATATAAACATATGTCTGGTTCTGCCGACAGACTATGTGTGTATAATAATGATTGACATTCCTCCCATTTCTATTTGTATTGTTCTATTGTGTCGACAATAATAGTATATTCTCTTATTTCGTACTATTTTAATTAGAAATCATGACCACAACCTCCCTGAAAATAAAACAGCTTGTTTGTTCTTTACCTCGATAAAATTATTGACAACTATCAAGAAACATCCTTTTTGTTTATTTATAATCAGGGTTATTTTTATTTCACTTTTCAGCGAGAACGATATCTAGGGGTCGTGTTCCTATCCCTTACCTTGCTAACACAGTGTCAAGGTTTGACAACAGTGGATCCCGGCTCTAGAAATAATGACGTCACAACACTAATTCGTATTGTGTCGGAATTGACCGATCGAGTTCAAGTTTTGGAAACCGCCCGAACAAATGTGCAGGTAGAAATCGACAATTTGGAAGATAAAACTGAAAACTTACAGAGGCAACTTGGCAAATGTAAAATGGAACAGAATCCTCTTGATGAAGACTTCACACCCATACCAAATATCGCAGGTGACAAAGGGAATGGGGCAAATGAAACCAAAACCAATACGAAGCGCACACCTGATGCATTAACAAAAGTCCGTGGAGCACAAGAAATGACAGGAAGAGAAAGGATTAGTGGTGAAAAGACTGACAGAGTCGGTAAGTTTCTTTACTCTAGACCTATCAGAGAAGATTTTGTTATTCTACAGAAATGGTACACGTTTTTTTCCCATGCCCGTTTAGTACTATTGATCATCCTGCTTCTGTGCCCATGCCCCTGTTAACATTGTTCGTCTGTGTAGTATAACGTTCTGTGCCCATGCCCCTGTTATCATTGTTCGTCTGTGTAGTATAACGTTCTGTCCCATGCCCCTGTTAACATTGTTTGTCTGTGTAGTATAACGTTCTGTACCCATGGCCCTGGTAACATTGTTCGTCTGTGTAGTATAACGTTTTATACCCATGCCCCTGTTAACATTGTTCGTCTGTGTAATATAACGTTCTGTACCCATGCCCCTGTTAACATTGTTCGACTGTGTAGTATAACGTTTTGTACCCATGCCCCTGTCAACAGTGTTCGTCTGTGTAGTATAACGTTCTGTACCATGCCCCTGTTAACATTGTTTGTCTGTTTAGTATAACGTTCTGTACCCATGCCCCTGTTAACATTGTTCGTCTGTGTAGTATAACGTTCTGTACCCATGCCCCTGTTAACATTGTTCGACTGTGTAGTATAACGTTTTGTACCCATGCCCCTGTTAACATTGTTCGTCTGTGTAGTATAACGTTTTGTCTTTTTTCACTTTCTGTCTATTACCTTTTAATCAAGTTAAACTTATCGATATACGAATTGTAAAACGAGGATAAATGATAAGCTAATTAGCATAAGCTATTACAGAATCATATGACAATTTCGTAGAAAACGATTGGTTATCTTTAGCTTTGTTCTGTTTTTGCATGTAAATCGAGGTACCTGTCTACTTGGTAAATATCACAGCAAAAAAATTCTCGGGAAACGTGAAAATATTTTGAAATAATTAAAATATCATCGCGTGTTTTTTCATATTTTATGTCGACATCTTCTCCGATTATGTGGAAATACGTGACTCGTAAAATGGTAATTGATCACATAAATATGACATAAATATGACATCGTACTAATCATTTTTATTCTATGTTCAGGTATTTTGGAAGGCATGGTCGCATTTTACGCTCGACTTACAAGCAATGTAAACAACGTAATGGTTGATTACACCATCAAATTTGGCACAGTGGTTACCAACCGTGGTGGCGGGTACAACCCTACCACCGGGGCCTTTACTTGTCCCCAACCCGGCATGTACGTCTTCAGCTGGACAACTGCCTTGGGTTCTACTGGTATGGTAGAGACAGAAATTACAAGAAATGGCATCTCCAGCGGAACTGGGGTAATAAAGTCCATGCATGAGTCCGGTGCCAAAGATACAAATATGGTGCTGTTGGAATTATCACTCGGAGACGTTGTTCTTATCAGAGTGTGGTATATAAGTTCACCAAGCGCAATAACGTTGTGGGATCACCGGACTTATTTTTCCGGATTTCTTTTACGTTAACCTATATATTGGAACACTTCAAGTGTTCCTTTTTATGCGTGAAATAAAGAAATGTCTGAAATTACTTTTTATTTTGTTGTACAATTTCTTTAAACCTGAGATAAAACAAGATATGCCAGAGTGTTAAAAACATCAAGGAAAAAATAAACTCAAAGTCATCAGGAAAGCACAACAAATTGAAACGAGAAACACCATATCAAACATACAAAAGATTATGATTTAAAACAATTATCAGACAGGAAAAAAAAACATTTTCAAAGATGACTGATTTTTGGAAAGAGCTATGGTGGAAATCTCCCCATATTTCCCTAAGTTGGCATGTATGAAAACGGAAAAATAATATTAATGAGTAAATAATTTCTAGCAGCAAAAATGCATAGAATAGATATAAAATCAATTAAATATGAATTTTTGAACTGCTGAGATATTAGGTATTGTTAATATGATACTGCAAATATAGCCGTATTCACTATATTTATGAAAGTGATGGAGTTTCCCAGACTTAAAAAAATAGTATCGACATTTTCCCATCCGAGGACCAACTTTTGAATATGCAAAAACAAATCGTATTCCGGAAAAGTGGTCCTCCTTTGGGAAAGTGCCTAAAATAAAGAAGAACAGGGATGAGCGAGTTTCTTAAACTGCGACAGGTGTTTCTTAGGTTGAAACAGTTTGTATTCCCTATGTCCGATGTAGCCGAATGTGTAACACAGTTGACTTTTGGCCAGACGAAGTGAACGGTGCAAGTTCGAATCCATGTTCGGGTTCCATTTTTAATTTTAATAATTAGGCATGCTATCTTTTTCCTTAATTAAGTAATAAAATATTTTTCAAATCAATGGAACATTTTATTTAATTTTAATAACATACCTATCGATTTATTTTCTATAAGGAATCATGTCAACGACTCACTGTACACGTGTACAGTACAGCTACGCTTTGTAAATAAGACATCATTTTAAATGATATTTATGAATTGATTTACCTTCCAATGAATCGGCAATAGAAATTTTATCTACTATTTAAACCCAGCAAATGATGCTGAAATACAAAAAAATGGGTGATTGTTGTGTCAGAATAAAAAGGCCACGCAAAAAAAAATGAACTGTTATTATCGCAAATAGTTACCGAAAATACGGGAAAATTCATCGTTGAGGACAGTCTCATTTGTTTGAAATGCAGGAAGGCTGTAGCACAATGTAATATTGCAATTCACGTGTAAGATATGCTATTCGAAAATTATATATATCATTTTGCCAATCATAGGTGCAGGAAAAACAAAATCAAGATGTGGATTTTGTAAGAAATCAGGTAACGGCATGACGCAGGCAGTAGTAATGGAAACTAAATCCTTTCAAAACTTGTTGGTAATGATTGTACGATCTTGTGTTACATACAGCATATAATTTGTTTTAAATTTTTAGAAATAACGCGAAATAAGTATTTTGTTGAGTCTTTATCGTGAAACGCATGTAACAATAGCCATAGCCTTGAATATAGAAACAGGATTCCGATAGAGCTACCTGTATAAAAAAAAAATACCTAAAGGGCGTCATGACAGTACACGGCACGCGCGCAGTCGCGGACAAAGCTTTGGGGAAATAGGCATAGCAACCCACATAGCTCTTTGAAATTAAGAATTACAATGTTTTTCTTGTTGAACAGACAAATAAAATTGTAGAGTACCATGTATGAAACACTGGATTGCAGGGGCTGTACCAGGGCAGTGGGTGTATTATCCGTCCTTAAAGGACCAACTCTCTGGGGAACATACAGCCGGTGCTGCTATTTCGGCACTAGCATTCAACAATTCTAGCACTGCCTAACCACGTACTCATTTACAGCTGAGTAGACTGGAACAAACTGAGTAAAGTATCTTGCTCAAAGATACAACACAGTGTCGTGCCTCGAACCCACAACCCTTCAGTCACGAGCCCGGCGTCCTACCACTAGACTACAGTGTCTCCTTATATGTGATTTTAAGTTTTTTAAACTGACTCATGATTTATCTGAGCCTCGTCAAACAAACTTATAATATACTACAGTTAAGAATTTCCGCAAAACAATGCACTGGAAATATTTTACCGGTTTGACAATAGTTTTAATAAACCATTTTGGAAACGATCCCAATAGGTCCACTCTACCTAATTGAGTTACCTGATCAGTGGAACAGGTATTGGCTGAACCTTTATATAGATATAGGTAGGATAATAACAGTTCAAATAAAATGAAACAACAGTTACCTGGGACGAGCTCAAGATAAACTAACTCGTATAATGGAAATACCTTACCGAGTGTTAGCGAGAACATCTTAAATGAAATAAATTCAAAATCAAATCAGTTAGTCTAGCATAGGACCTGAACAATAGATGACTACCATTGTGCCTTGCTAAGGGTTTTCTGGACTCCTGTTTATGTCTAAACATTCCGTAAATCACACAACTAGTTAAAGGTCGAAATCTAGAGATACGGGAAAGTTTTACTAGAATACTGATATAACAGAATAATAATTTAGCAAGTAGTAGATAACAACACTGAAATGTGTCCTTGAGAAAAACAATATCGGTCCAAGGAGATTGTCTACCTGAAATAAACAGTTCTGCTATCGGTATGTACGTTATTGCGTTCCTAACTGCACATCAATGTAAAACAGTAAACAACATGTCAAACTTTAGATTATATCCCTTTTATCAGTGGGTCACTTTGTAACCGAGGTTTGAGATGCCATAGCAGTCATGATGATTCTGTGTCAACACACTTTGGCTATTCTAAGTAAGACAAGTTTAGACCACCATTGAGAGAATTCTAATACAGATTAAATTGTTTCGCTAAGAAGGGACACCCACACATATATGCTTGGCTTAGGGGTATCAGTAGATCACAAAAGCTATAATATGTTGTGTTTTTTATCCGTTCTTCAAGGTTTAAATTCTTGCAATTTTAATAAAAGTCACATTCAGCATCGTATCCTTCATAACTCTGTTGCAGAATACTGTAATATATCGTGTCTATGGGCCCCTAGTCATGTTGAAATTCGTGGAAACGGACTAAGTCAACAAAGCTGCAAAAGTAGTTTCATCATACGTAACTGGCAACGAAGATGGGCAGATAGTATTGACAATAAATTATTAATAAATCAACCCCCTGTGAATTCCAAAATACCAGTCAGAGAAACGGTAGAGAGGAGTCCTCTTACAACTTTCAATAAGGCATATATATAATGATACTCTCAAAATTTTGTTAAACTCCAGATTCCATCCCCTTCAATATGCTCAATATCATCAATAAATAACCTTTTCCAATCAGATTCGATCTAAACATTTCTTGATCCACATCAGCTTCAAGGATTAACTATAGGAAAAAATATCTGAAATTTTCAAACCTCCTCGAAAATCACCTTTTATGGTATTGCTTATTAGTTTATCAACCCTACTGTTCCATACGAAACGAAAAAAATAGGGCTTGACATGTTTAAGGACCTTTTTATCGGGTCTATAAATAACAGTTAATATTTGTATAATACTTGGGAATGCCAATGTTTTAACGACAATTGCTGAAATATTTCATCAATAATAGGGAGGTGCCTAAAAGACCAATCGGAGAGAATTGACTGACTGTAAAAATATCTTCATATATGTTGTCTTTAGATAAATCATATGTCACTCCTTAGAAGTTAAACTTTTCACGGTGATTCCATGATAAATTATACTATGTTCAGTTTTCTCTCTACATCCCCGTTTGACCCCAATCAATACAGTTCAGATTTATCAAAATTGGTCTTTAGACCAGAACATTCTCCGTAGATAAAGATCTCTCATCATAACCAAGTAACATTGTTGAGTCATCGGCATACTGACTGATCAGGTTCTCAGAGTTATTAAAGAGTACATCCGTGGCATTAGGGTCACTTTTTATAGCAGCACTTAATAATTCAATACAAATAATAAAAAGACATGGCGAAAGGGGATCCCCTGTCATACTCCTCTATTCACTTGAAAAAATGGGGAGAGAAAACCAATATTTTCAACGGATGCAGATATAGTGTTTTAAAACAGTTAACAATGTAATATTAAAACCAAAAAAGCAGACTTCGTTCTATGAATGACCACTTAATGGAATCGAATAGCTTTTCAAAATCCATTACTATTCAGCAAAGTCCCAGACTGATCATGTTTTTTTCTGATTTTTCGATTATATCATTAATCATCATCGTGCATCCCCCTATATATCGTCCTTTGACAAATCCCACTTGACTTTCACTTGTAATGGCAAATAAAATTGGTTTTATTCTATTGGCAATGCACGATGCTGCAATTTTATAATCATCATTTAATAAAGCGATAGGTCTCCGGTTTTTTAAATATAATATTGATTACCCAGGTTTCGGAACACATTTTAATTACCCCGACATTGATTAGTTGACATTAGTTGATCCCTTAATAATTGATTGAAAGATTTTAAAATAAAAATATTAAAGTATTTCTGATAAAACTCTACAGAGAAACCATCTATGCCTTGAGACTGTCCATTACGCATATTTTTTAATACTTTGACACACTCTTCAATCTTTAGTGGGTCATTCGTAGGATTGCTTTGTTCTTCAGTCAGTTTATCAATAACATGGTGAGTGTTGTCGATGGGGCAGACACTCCTGGAATTCCTGCTCTTAGTGTCTTAATTGTTCCACCGTCATATTTTCCCTAGTGTTGTAATATTTGGGCGAATTACTGTTCTGATGTGTCGGCTGGAGTAGTACAGTGTCTGAGCCGTCAGGGATATGTCCTGTTTATCCATGCATCGTAATACTATTAGTTGGATAAGGATTAAACTATTACACTCGCATCAACAGTTTGATTTGAATATGTAACAAATTATGCAACTTTTTCTATTTCGTAATTATAATGTTGTTTTCTATTATGTGACTGTTCAGTTTAGAGTTCATGGTGACCTGCTTCCTCACTGGACATGGCCAATCAATCGATCTCCCAAACCCTGTAACACCAGACGTCAGGACCATTCTCCGCCTTGTTTCCGATCTAACTCAACAGATTGAAGAACTGAAGAAATTTCGGGCGAAAGATCTTAGTACTATTGCGTCCATGGAAGCCAAAATAGATTCCGTACATGAAATATCGATGATTTTAGAAGAAAATCACTCCTTTGAACAGGGGATTAAAATATTAGAGACTATCCACGGACCAAATGGGCATGGATCATCACAGAGCGATCAGCAAATTGTGCATGAAACGGATGGTCATCGTTCTCTCAGACAACTCTTTGCCGATGGGAATCACAACAGAAATGACACAAATGGTATGACTGAATATTCCGATACTGAGTATTGCCACAGAAGACACGCTGCTGGTGTCTGAACCAAATGAAGGCAAATTAGCAATGGACGACCAATCTGCGCAAGAAACCGTAGGTTTGAACGTACACACTGACAATATGGCGGAGATGAGTAAAGGGTATACACTCCCACGACAGGGAGGGTCCGTACGTGTTGGAGGTAAGAATGTATTTCTGCTGACTCTATACACTAATTTAACAAATGTTCATTTCCACGATCATTTTCTTCAAATACCATTTACGTGGAGATATGAATCAAGCATAAGTGGACGTAATAAATTATATGAAATTATTGATCTCGCAAAAAAGAAAGTGATATATATTTTTCTATCGATAAAAGAAGCAAAACGAAATTGAAACTCCTTGGTTGAAGGTGCATGATTTTGCCTGCTGTTTCCAGCTTTATGATCGTATGGAAAGCTATAGAAGCAACTGCAGAGCAAACTAAGCTTTTCCTTATAATCAGGAAACCGTTAACTAATAGTATAACTAGCTATAAACACATGTGACTATAGGAAACGCAATAATACTGACAAACTAAAAAGTCACTCTTTGTCCAAGCTTTCGGGCTTAGCCCTTCGTCAGGGATTAAATGTCGCCGGACCTGTATGTTACTCATCGTGTTTGTCAAGATGGATGTGACATAAAGGTCCGGCGACATTAATCCCTGACGAAGGACTAAGCCCGAAAGCTTGGAAAAAGAGTGACTTTTTAGTTTGTCAGTATTAAACCGTTAAGGTATAGTTAACTGTATGGTTTCGTTGAGTTTCAGCAAGGCCTTGTACTGAATCGCATTCACCCTCAATCAGAGGAGGAACATTCTGAAGTTGACAAGACGTGGCTTGCTGTGTATGTATTTGATAACTTAAGAATTAAGAAAAGAGGGTTGATACCCCTACCAAGTCTAAAACCCAAGGGTTTACAGGATCAATGCTTTTTTGACTTTTCGTTATTGCATCTTTTTTGACGTGACATCCAGACATTGTGATAGTGAAGTCATACAATTGTTAGGACTTAGAAATCTCCTCGTCTCCCCATTAGGGTATGAAATGTATATTTCAAACCGGGCCAAATGTCCTTGATAAGAGAAGGTACTGCCCAATTCACAAAGGATTGAACTATTATATAACATATCTCAACTTTTTCAGCAACAAGCGCCATGGCTTTCTCTGCACGTTTATCCAGTACATTACCCGTTCATAGGAAAGATTATATAATAAAGTTTGACGACGTCGTTACAAATAATGGAAATAGCTACAGTCCTATAATCGGATTGTCTACTACTCCACAGGACGGTGTTTATATCTTCTTCTGGACCATAGGGATGTATGTCTCCTTCTAGACCATAGGGATGTATGTCTCCTTCTAGACCCTAGGGATGTATGTCTTCTTCTGGACCATAGGGATGTATGTCTCCTTCTGGACCATAGGGATGTATGTCTTCTTCTAGACCACAGGGATGTATGTCTTCTTCTGGACCATAGGGATGCATGTCTTTTTCTGGGCCATAGGGATGTATGTCTTCTTCTGGACCATAAGGATGTATGTCTTCTTCTGGACCATAGGGATGCATGTCTTTTTCTGGACCATAGGGATGTATTTCTTCTTCTGGACCATAGGGATGTATGTCTTTTTCTGGACCATAGGGATGTATGTCTTCTTCTGGACCATAGGGATGCATGCTATCGGGAACATTGACTCACGACTGGTGAAAAACGGCGCCGACATTGCTGACTTCACCACTGTAGCCCCCACCTGTAACTACATGAAGATTCGTCACAAACGTCGGTATTGGTGTTGAGTCAAGGAGATGTTGTTGCAGTCAGGGTATTAGGGTATTCAACGTCAGCAGAATTGTGGGCAATCCATACATCCTTTAGTGGATTTATGCACAACTAATGTAGATAGTTTATCTATATTTAGATCATACGTCTACAGTTAAATCGCCCAAACGAATGTGTTTCCTTATTATATGGTAACAATACGACTATCAAAACATCACCGCCATTGTCCACCCCAAGCTTATGGATAAATTTATATCGATTTAGAGATCGATTTTTGAAGTTGAATAAATCTACCTCACACGTCTAAAAATTAAAATCATGATTTGCTTATATGATTTTACAAAAATACATGTAAACAAAATATTTCGAAAATTAATTTGAATGAAATCAGTGATTTCTTTCGTCAAGCATTTGTCCTGAAATATGTGGCCTCTACAAAAGGTTAATACATCAAATAGCACGGTCAATATGTTCACATGTATGCTTTTCTTTTTTAATATTCTAACACCCTAGAAGGACGAAACAGCTGGATGATGTAGTGTAATTCTTTTTGGCCCACTGTATCTGTTACCTAATGTTAAAGGTGCACACCCCTGTGTATGGTACGTTGATCTTTCAACTGCTGCTGGATTCGTTAATGGTCGCAGTTATCTCTTTTGAGTACTGAAACGGCTCATAATATTCACACTTTACATATGATATAATATACACACTTTATATATTATATAAAATACACACTTTACATATTATATACTATACACACTTTACAGTTTATGTAATATACACACTTAACATATTATATAATATACACACTTTATAGGGTATATAATATACACACTTTATAGGGTATATAATATACACACTTTACAGATTATATAATATACACACTTTACATATTATATAATATACACACTTTACATATTATATAATATACACACTTTACATATTATATAATATACACACTTTACATATTATATAATATACTCACTTTAGATTATATATAATATACACACTTTACATATTATATAATATACACACTTTACATATTATATCATATACACACTTTACATATTATATAATATACACACTTTACATATTATATAATATACACACTTTACATATTATATAATATACTCACTTTAGATTATATATAATATACACACTTTACATATTATATAATATACACACTTTACATATTATATCATATACACACTTTACATATATAATATACACACTTTACAGTTTATATAATATACACACTTTACATATTATATAATATACACACTTTACAGATTATATATTATACACACTTTACATATTATATAATATACACACTTTACATATTATATAATATACACACTTTACAGTTTATATAATATACACACTTTACATATTATATAATATACACACTTTACATATTATATAATATACACACTTTACATATTATATAATATACACACTTTACATATTATATAATATACACACTTTACATATAATATAATATACTCACTTTAGATTAAATATAATATACACACTTTACATATCATATAATGTACACACTTTACATATCATATAATATACACACAATTTAAATATTATATAATAAACACACTTTACATATTATATATTATACACACTTTACAGTTTATATAATATACACACTTAACATATTATATATTATACACACTTTACATATTATATAATATACACACTTTACATATTATATAATATACACACTTAACATATTATATAATATACACACTTTACATGTTTTATAGACAGAAAGCTCTGGTCCTTGCAGGATTTTGATTTTGAAATCTTTTGCATTATACATGTTGTCTTTAATCGAAAAGTGTCTGAAGATAATAAGGATATTTATTGAGACCAATATTTAAAACATGATTAAATTCCATGTTGTTTTCTCTTTACATTGAGTTTATCGAGATTTTTAAATTCAACATACTAGTAGGTAATTGTTCTCCTGTCAATTTAGATAGAAATAAAGCAAACTTATTATAATGAAATGTTTGCTTGTAAGCCCTTCCAACCATAATGTGCATGCATAGTCAAAACGATTTCATTGGCTAGCAGAATCTTCACCTTTAAAGTCGAGTTAAAGACAGTTGCTATACTTATAAACATTATCTTTGGTTCGGTTTTTATGTAACAATATAAACTATTAGTTTACCGAATCCATTGATAACTGTTCTAAATGTACACCAAGGTTTTTACAAATGATCTCTGTTCTGTCTAAGTGATGGGAGAGTGTACTATCAACCGGCCAACCTGTACATGATTTTTAAGTTTTGACCGTTTTCGACAGATGACTAATAGAATCTTCCCCTACCTTGAGGGTGTGACAGAGAAATCTCCAACCCGAGGGGTGATGTTTTTTGGTTGTCTAAGGCGAGGCTCTCCCGAGGGTGAGACAACCAAAAAAAATCACCACGAGGGTTGGAGATTTCTCTGTTACACTCTTAAGGTAGGGTATGATTATTTTTTCCCATCCTATTATTTAAGTCACAACTCCACCGACAGTAGTGTAAACAAAAACACATGTGGGGTATGAATATCGTCATTCAATTACCGATGACGCGTTTTAATGACGTCACAATTGAACACGTGCTAATCAGCACGAGGCTGTCTCCCCCAAGTGGGTGACAAGCTGATCTTTCCCGGATAAAATCGGAGACACACCTGTGAAGGATTGGAGAAAAAGGAATCTTCTCACAAAAAGAAATATGAAACAGTCTGCGAAAATACTAATTTCTTTATCATCAGCATACATAAAAAGCAGTCGAGGTCCCAATAGCCTACCTTTATTTACCCTACAAAGCACAGCAAAAACACACGTCAGAACCCTAGCTGTGAACAAAGACCAAAAGCACAACACAAACACCTCATAACCCTTTCTGTGAACAAAGACCCAAAGCACAGCACACACCTCAGAACCCAATCTGTGAACAAAGACCCAAAACACAACACACACACCTCATAACCCTTTCTGTGAACAAAGACCCAAAGCACAGCACACACCTCAGAACCCTATCTGTGAACAAAGACCAAATGATCAACACACACACCTCAGAACCCTCTATGTGAACAAAGACTCAAAGCACAACACACACCTCAGAACCCGATCTGTGAACAAAGACCCAAAGCACAGCACACACCTCAGAACCCTCTCTGTGAACAAAGACCTAAAGCACAGCACACACCCCAGAACCCTCTCTGTGAACAAAGACCCAAAACACAGCACACACCTCAGAACTTTATCTGTGAACAAAGACCAAAAGCACAACACAAACACCTCATAACCCTTTCTGTGAACAAAGACCCAAAGTACAGCACACACCTCAGAACTCTATCTGTGAACAAAGACCGAAAGCACAGCACAAACCTCAGAACCCTATCTGTGAACAAAGACCAAATGATCAACACACACACCTCAGAACCCGATCTGTGAACAAAGACCCAAAGCACAGCACAAACTTCAGAACCCTCTCTGTGAACAAAGATCAAATGATCAACACACACATCTCAGAACCCTCTATGTGAACAAAGACCCAAAGGACAGCACACACGACAGAACCGTCTCTGTGAACAACGACCCATAGCACAGCACACACCTCAGAACCCAATCTGTGAACAAAGACCCAAAGCACAACACACACACCTAAGAACCCTCTCTGTGAACAAAAAAGCACAGCACACACACCTAAGAACCCGCTCTGTGAACAAAGACCCAAAGCATAACACACGACAGAACCGTCTCTGTGAACAACGACCCATATCACAGCACACACCTCAGAACCCAATCTGTTAACAAAGACCCAAAGCAAAACACACACCCCTCATAACCCTTTCTGTGAACAAAGACCCAAAGTACAGCCCACACGACAGAACCCTCTCTGTGAACAACGACCCAAAGCACAGCACACACCTCAGAACCTAATCTGTGAACAAAGACCTAAAGCACAGCACACACCCCAGAACCCTCTCTGTGAACAAAGACCCAAAGCACAGCACACACACCTAAGAACCCTCTCTGTGAACAAAGACCCAAATCACAGCACACACCTCAGAACCCTCTATGTGAACAAAGACCCAAAGCACAGCACACACGACAGAACCCTTTCTGTGAACAACGACCCATAGCACAGCACACACCTCAGAACCCAATCTGTGAACAAAGACCCAAAACACAACACACACACCTCATAACCCTTTCTGTGAACAAAGACCCAAAGCACAGCACACACCTCAGAACCCTATCTGTGAACAAAGACCCAAAGCACAGCACACACGTCAGAACCCTCTCCGTGAACAAAGACCCAAAGCACAGCACACACCTCAGAACCCTCTCTGTGAACAAAGACCCAAAGCACAGCACACACGTCAGAACCCTCTCCGTGAACAAAGACCCAAAGCACAGCACACACCTCAGAACCCTCTCTGTGAACAAAGACCCAAAGCACACCACACACGTCAGAACCCTCTCCGTGAACAAAGACCCAAAGCACAGCACACACCTCAGAACCCTCTCTGTGAACAAAGACCCAAAGCACAGATCACACCACAGAACTCTATCTGTGAACAGAGACCCAATACACAGCACACACCTCAGAACCCTCTCTGTGAACAAAGACCCAAAACACAGCACAAACCTCAGAACCCTATCTGTGAACAAAGACCAAATGCTCAACACACACACCTCAGAACCCTCTATGTGAACAAAGACTCAAAGCACAACACACACCTCAGAACCCTATCTGTGAACAAAGACCCAAAGCACAGCACAAATCTCAGAACCCTCTCTGTGAACAAAGATCAAATGATCAACACAAACATCTCAGAACCCTCTATGTGAACAAAGACCCAAAGCACAGCACACACCCCAGAACCCTCTCTGTGAACAAAGACCCAAAGCACATCACACACGTCAGAACCCTCTCTGTGAACAAAGACCCAAAGCACACCACACACCTCATAACCCTCTCTGTGAACAAAGACCCAAAGCACAACACACACCTCAGAACCCTATCTGTGAACAAAGACCCAAAGCACATCACACACGTCATAACCCTCTCTGTGAACAAAGACCCAAAGCACAACACACACACCTCAGAACCCTATCTGTGAACAAAGACCCAAAGCACAACACACACCTCAGAACCCTATCTGTAAATAAAGACCCAAAGAACAGCACACACCTCAGAACTATATCTGTGAACAAAGACCCAAAGCACAACACACACACCTCAGAACTCTATTTGTGAACAAAGACCAAAAGCACAACACACACGTCCGAACTCAATCTGTGAACAAAGACCAAAAGCACAGCACACGACTCAGAACCCTCTCTGTGAAAAAAGACCCAAAGCACAGCACACGACTCAGAACTCTATTTGTGAACAAAGACCAAAAGCACAGCACACGCGTCAGAACCCTCTCTGTGAACAAAGACTCAAAGCATAACACACAGCTCAGAACTCTATTTGTGAACAAAGACAAAAAGCACAGCACACACCTCAGAACCCTCTATGTGAACAAAGACCCAAAGCACAGCACACACGACAGAACCCTTTCTGTGAACAACGACCCATAGCACAGCACACACCTCACCTCAGAGCCCTCTCTGTGAACAAAGACCCAAAGCACAACACACACACCTCAGAACCCCATCTGTGAAAAAAGACCCAAAGCACAGCACACACACCTCAGAACCCTCTCTGTGAACAAAGACCCAAAGC